>NC_134533.1:133652836-133905336 GCF_050624435.1 Tenrec ecaudatus | reverse complement strand
AAAAGGACAAGTCAGACACCATCCAGAGATTCTACCAGGGTGTATGTGTGTGTCTGTGTGTGTGTGTTTGTGTAAAAAGACACGAAGTCAGAAGCCCTCTAGAGATACTTCATAGGTGTGTGTATGTGTGTGTGTTTGTGTAAACAGGACACAAAGTCAGAAGCCCTCCAGAGATTCTGCAATGGTGTATGTGTGTGTGTATGTGTGTGTGTGTGTGTGCGTGTAAAAATCACACGAAGTCAGAAGCCCACTATTGATTCTGCAAGGGTGTGTGTGTGTTGTGTTTGTAATAAGTACACCAAGTTAGAAGCCCTCCAGAGATTCTGCAAGAGTGTGTGTGTGTGTGTGTGTGTGAACACGACACAAAATCATAAACTGTCTGGAGATTCTGCAAAGGTGTGTGTGTGTGTGTGTGTGTGTGTGTGTGTGTGTGTAAAAAGTACATGTTGTTGAAAGTCCTCCAGAGATTCTGCACGGGTGTGTGTATGTGTGTCTGTGTGCGTGTGTGTAAAAAGGACACCAAGTCAGAATCCCTCTAGTGATCCTGCAAGGGTGTGTCTGTGTGTGTGAGTGTGTTTATAAAAAGAACACGAAGTTAGAAACCCTCAAGTGATTTTGCAAGGGAATGCGTTTGAGTGTGTGTGTATAAATTACATGAGGTGAGCAGAATTCCAGCGATTCTGCAAGGATTCGTGCGAGCGCGCGCGCGCATGTGTGTGTGTGTGTAAAAAGGACATGAAGTCAGAAGCCCTCCGGAGATTCTGCCAGTATGTGTGTGTCTGTGTTTGTAAAAAGGTCTCGAAGTCAGAAGCCCTCTAGAAATTCTGCAAGGGTGTGTGTGTGTGTGGGGGGGGGGGTGTTTGTAAAAAGGACACGAAGTCAGAAGCCGACTATTGATCTGCACAAGAGTGTGTGTGTGTGTGTGTGTGTGTGTGTAAAAAGGACATGGAATCAGAAGCCGTCCAGAGGTTCTGTAAGGGTGTGTGTGTAAAAAGGACACAAAGTCAGAAACCCTCTAGATATTCTGCAAGGGTGTCCGTGTGTGTATAAAGGACAACAAGTCAGACACCATCCAGAGATTCTACCAGGGTGTATGTGTGTGTGGTGTGTGTGTGTGTGTTTGTGTAAAAAGACACGAAGTCAGAAGCCCTCTAGAGATTTTTCAAGGGTGTGTGTATGTGTGTGTGTTTGAGTAAAAAGGACACAAAGTCTGAATCCCTCCAAATTTCTGCAAGGTTGTATGTGTGTGTGTGTGTTTGTGTGTGTGAAAACAACACGAAGTCATAAACCTTCTGGAGATTCTACAAGGGTGTGTGTGTGTGTATGTGTGTGTGTGTGTCAAAAGTACAGGATGTCAGAAGCCCTCTAGAGATTCTGAAAGGGTGATTGTGTTGTGTTAAAAGGACACGAAGTCAGAAGCCCTCTAGGTTTTCTGAAAAGGTATGAGTGTGAGAGTGAGGGAGTGTGTGTGTGTGTGTGGTGTGTAATAAGGACACGAAATCAGAAGGACTCCAGAGATTTTGCAGGAGAATGAGAGTGGGGTGTGTGTGTGTGTGTGCGTGTGTGTAAAAAGGACACCAAGTCAGAAGCACTCTAGAGATCCTGCAAGGGTGTGTCTTTGTGTGTTGTGTGTGTGTGTGTGTGTGTGTGTAAAAAGGACACGAAGTCAGAAGTACTCCAGAGATTCTGCAAAGGTGCTTGTGTGAGTGTATGTGTGTGTAAAAAGTTATGAAGTCAAAAGTCCTCCAGAGATTCTTCAAGGGTGTGTGTGTGTGTGTGTGTGCGTGTGTTTGTGTAAAAAGGACACAAAGTCAGAAGCCCTCTAGAGATTCTGCAACGGTGATTGTTTTGTGTTAAAAGGACATGAAGTCAGAAGTCATCCAGAGATTCGGCAAGGGTGTGTGTGTGTGTGTGTGTGTGTTTAAAAAGGAAAAAAGTCAGAAGCCATCCAGAAATTCTGCAAGGATGCATCTGTGTGTGTGTGTGTGTAAAAAGGACAGGAAGTCAGAAGCCCTCTAGGAATTCTGCAAAGGTATGATTATCTGCGTGAGGGAGTGTCTGTGTGTGTGTGTGTAAGAAGGACACGAAGTCAGAAGCCCTCCAGAGATTCTGCAAGAGTGTGTGTGTGTAACAAGGACATGACGTCAGAAGCCCTCATGAGAATCTGTAAGGGTGTGTTTGTGTGTGTAAAAAGGACACGAAATCAAAAGCCTTCTAGGGTTTCTGCGATGGAATGAGTGAGAGTGAGGGAGTGTGTGTGTGTGTGTGTGTGTGTGTGTAAAAAAGACACGGGGTCAGAAGCACTCCAGAGATTCTGCCAGTATGTGTGTGTGTGAGTGTGTGTGTGTGTGTTTGTGAAAAGGACACCTAGTAAGAAGCTCTCAAGTGATTCTGCAAGGGTGTATGTGTGTGTGTGTGTGTGTAAAAAGGATACGGGGTCAGAAGCCCTCCAGAGATTCTACAAGCGTGTCTGTGTGTGTATGAGTAAAAAGGACAAGAATTCAGAAGCCTTCTAGAAATTCTGCTAGGGTGTGTCTATGTGTGTGTGTCTGTGTGAGTGTGTGTGCAAATAGAACACGAAGTCAGAAGCACTCCAGAGATTCTGCAAGGGTGCGTGCATGTGTGTATGGGTGTGTGTGTGCGTGTGTAAAAAGAACAGGAAGTCCGAAGCCCTCTAGAGTTTCTGCAAGTTTGTCTGTGTGTGTGTGTGTGTGTGTGTGTTTGTATCTGTGTGCAAAGGACACGAAATCAGAAGCCCTATGGAAATTCTGCAAGGATGTGTGTGTGTGTGTAAAAAGGACATGAAGTCAGAAGCCTTGTAGAACTTCTGCAAGTGTGTATGTGTGTGTGTCTATCTGTGTGTAAAACGACACAAAGTCAGAAGCACTCTAGAGGTCATGCAAGGGTATGTGTTTGTCTGCGTGTATGTGTGTGTGCAAAAAGGACACGAAGTCAGAAGCGCTCCAGAGATTCTGCAAAGTTGCTTGTGTGTGTGTATGTGTGTGAAAAAAGATATGAAGACTGTAGGCCTCCAGCGATTCTTCACGGTGTGTGTGTGTGTGTGTGCGTGTGTAAAAAAGAAAAAGTCAGAAACCCTCTAGAGATTCTGCAAGGGTGTATGTGTGTGTGTGTGTAAAAAGGACAAGAAATCAAAAGGCCTCTAGAGATTGTGCAAGGTTGTGTCTGTGTGTGTGTGTATAAAAAGGACATGAAGACATAAGCCCTCCAGATATTCTGCAAGGGTGTGAGTGTGTGTGTGCGTGTGTGTGTGTAAAAAGGACATGTTGTTAGAAGTCCTTCAGAGATTCTGCACGGGTGTGTGTATGTGTGTCTGTGTGCGTGTGTGTAAAAAGGACACCAAGTCAGAAGCCCTCTAGAGATCCTGCAGGCGTGTGTCCGTGTGTGTGAGTGTGTTTGTAAAAAGAACACGAAGTTAGAAACCCTCAAGTGATTTTGCAAGGGAATGCGTTTGAGTGTGTGTGTGTGTGTATAAATTACATGAAGTGAGAAGCATTCCAGCAATTCTGCAAGGATGCGTGTGTGTTTAAAAAGGACATGAAGTAATAAGCCCTCCAGAGATTCTGCATGTATGTGTGTGTCTGTGTTTGTAAAAAGTTCACGAAGTCAGAAGCCCTCTAGTAATTCTGCAAGGGAGTGTGTGTGTGTGTGGGTGTTTGTAAAAAGGACACGAAGTCAGAGCCGACTATTGATTCTGCAAAAGTGTGTGTGTGTGTGTGTGTGTGTGTGTGTGTGTTTGTGTAAAAAGGACATGGAATCAGAAGCCCTCCTGAGGTTCTCTAAGGGTGTGTGTGTGTAAAAAGGACACGAAGTCAGAAACCGTCTAGATATTCTGCAAGGGTGTGTGTGTGTGTGTGTGTGTGTGTGTATAAAGGACACAAAGTCAGAAGCCCTCTATTGATTCTGCAATGGTGTGTGTGTGTGTCTGTGTGTAAAAAGGACAAGTCAGACACCATCCAGAGATTCTACCAGGGTGTATGTGTGTGTCTGTGTGTGTGTGTTTGTGTAAAAAGACACGAAGTCAGAAGCCCTCTAGAGATACTTCAAAGGTGTGGGTATGTGCTTGTGTTTGTGTAAAGAGGACACAAAGTCAGAAGCCCTCCAGAGATTCTGCAATGGTGTGTGTGTGTGTGTGTGTGTGTGCGTGTAAAAATCACACGAAGTCAGAAGCCCTCTATTGATTCTGCAAGGGTGTGTGTGTGTGTTGTGTTTGTAATAAGTACACCAAGTTAGAAGCCCTCCAGAGATTCTGCAAGATTGTGTGTGTGTGTGTATGTGTGTGTGTGTGAAAACGACACGAAATCATAAACCGTCTGGAGATTCTGAAAGGTTGTGTGTGTATGTGTGTGTGTGTGTGTGTGTCAAAAGTTTATGATGTCAGAAGCCCTCTAGAGATTCTGCAAAGGTGAGTGTGTTGTGTTAAAAGGACACGAAGTCAGAAGCCCTCTAGGTTTTCTGGAAAGGTATGAGTGTGAGAGTAAGGGAGTGTGTGTGTGTGTGTGGTGTGTGTAATAAGGACACGAAATCAGAAGCCCTCCAGAGATTCTACAAGTGTATGTGTGTGTGGGTGTGTGTGTGTGTTTAAAAAGGACACGAAGTCAGAAGGACTGCAGAGATTTTGCAAGAGAATGAGTTAGGGGTGTGTGTGTATGTGTGTGTGTGTGTGTGTGTGTGTGTGTGTGTAAACAGGACACCAAGTCAGAAGCACTCTAGAGATGCTGCAAGGGTGTGTGTGTGTGTGTGTGTGTGTGTGTGTACAAAGGACCCGAAGTCAGAAGCACTCCAGAGATTCTGCAAAGTTGCTTGTGTGTGTATGTGTGTGTTAAAAATTATGAATTCAGAAGGCCTCCAGAGATTCTACAAGGAAGGTGTGTGTGTGTGTGTGTGTGCACGTGTGTTTGTGTAAAAAGTACACGAAGTCAGAAGCCCACTATTGATTCTGCAAGGGTGTATGTATGTGTGTGTGTGTTGTGTTTGTAATAAGTACAGCAATTTAGAAGCCCTCCAGAGATTCTGCAAGTGTGTGTGTGTGTAACAAGGACATGACGTCAGAAATGCCCCTTAGAATTGGGGATGGCAAGTCTTCATCTCACATCCATTGGACATGCTATCAGGAGAGACTGGTTCTTTAGAAAGGACATCATGCTCGTTAAAGTACAGGGGCAGCAAGCGGGAAGAAGACCCTTGATAAGATGGATGTCCACAGTGGCTACAGCAATGGGCTCAACATGGACCAACGACTGTGGTGATGACACAAGAGCAGGCAGGGTTTCATTCCGTTGTACAGTTCCGGTCTCTGGTACAAAGGAAAGTAAATTGCCCTATCCTGTGTGGTTGAGGCTATTGTGCCTGCTGTGTATTTTGTTCTAAGGACTTGCAGTGTTGTTCTTTATACAGTGTTGTTGTTATTAGCTGCTTTTCGGTCCATTATGACTCATAGCGACCCCGATGCATTTCAGAGTAGAACTGTTCCATAGGGTTTTTAAGGCTGTGACCTTTTGGAAGCAGATGTTCAGGCCTACCTTCTTTAGGCACCTCTTGGATTCTGGGTGGGATTTAACTGCCGACCTCCTGGGTGCTAGTCAAACACTACCCAGGGAGTCCTCCCACTGAATAGTGTGAGTGTATTCCCACCTAGGGTGCTCCTCTTCCAGTGCTTGTTTGGACGGTATTCTCTTTTGATCCATAGGGTTCCATGGACTCATTTTCAGTAGTACATCATCAGGTCTTTCTTCCCAGTGTGTCCTAGCTTGGATGCTCTGGTGAAGCAAGTTCCAGAGTGGCTTGCTCTGGTTATAATCGTAGCTGGTTACACCGCTTACAGCAATCACAGCTATAGACAAATGACAACATGATGACAAACTGACAGATGGGTGGCAGCCTAGGGAAGGAATGATCAACACAACACAACCTGAGTGGAAATCGAGCTATGGAGTCTCTGAGAGTCCAGGCTCTTCGTCCTGGCACAGCCTGGGGCAGGGCCTGGAGCCAGGAACTGTGGCTGCTGGGGTGAGGACCCCCAGCTTCCCCACTTGGCATTCCCTCCCCAAACACAGCTGGCAGCCTGTGGGCATTGTCTTTCCCCTTGCACATGACGGCACTGATGAGCATAACACAACCCTGCTGGTGACATTTTGAGGCCGCTGCCCACCTTTGGTTGAGGGAATTTGCCAATGCTCGGAAATTGTTGGGCTCTAACGAAATGCAACCCCTGCAAGCAAGCACTGAGTCAAGTGCACGAGGTGTGGGGCACTCTGACATCCCCGTGTGACCGTGAAAAGCAGGCTGCGGAGCAGTGGTGGCAGCTGAGGCTCCTTTCTCCTGGCAACTCTGGCGTGCTGAAATGGCGGGCTGATTTGCCATGGAAAGCAGGGTTTCATGGGAACTTGAGGATTAAGAATCCACATGCCTGTAATCAATATGGTATGTCCATCGTATAATTTACTTTGAAAGGGGGACGACACAGTTCTCCGAATTTTTGGGTGAAGTAAACCACTTTTCCAAAGGAGTAAGTGGATTTCTGTGTTTGTAAATCATGCCCACCACTTGGGAGTGCAGAGGAGGATATGTGAGGATGGTAAAGAAGAGCAGCAGGAGAGGACCTGAAGACCTCATGTTTCCTCAGGGTCAGGGGCCAGGCGAAACCAATGTCTCTGGAACACCACTGTCTCTCTGGAATGGTATTAGCACAGCTTGTTATTTGCATACTGTACTGAGTTCATTCTGACTCGCAGCGCACCTATAGGGAAGAATAAACATGCCCCAATGAGTCTCTGAGACTATAATTCTTTACTCAAATAGAAAGCCTCATCTTTTTTCCATGGAGGAACTGGTGGATACAGAAGTGCTGACCTGGTGGTTAGCAGGCCAACACCGAACCTACTATACCACCAGGACATTTCTGTTTAGCCTAGAGACTTTCAAATGGATAGAACAAGACCCATCCCTACCCTGTTCACGGCTATCAACCCCCCTTTCTGTGAAGTCCCCACTATGTTCTGTGAAGTTCACCACTTTCTCCGTGTGTGTGTGTGTGTGTGTGTGTGTGTGTGTGTGTAACTGCATTATGACCATCTGCCTCTCTTTCTTTTTTTAGAAAGTTTAACATAAGTAGCATGCACTTATGCTATACCACACACCTCTGATGCCATTGTAGTAGTAAGTTTATATCCAATGTATTCAAGGCCCACAGACTGATGACGGTGAGATATGGAAAGTCAGGTGGTAGGATTCCCCCATCCTAAGATTTTTCACTTTTTAAAAATATTAACACAGACACAAAACATTGGTTTCTCTTGTTAGTTTTTTACAATTTTAAAAAGGCTGCTCAGTTACTGTTTTGTTGGGGATTTCATATTTTGTGTTTGTTTTTATTTTTTACCTCTTTTGTATAAGTAGGGAATTTACAGGGAAATATATACTTTATGGAATAAATGTTAAGAACCAAAATGTATTTTAATTTAAATAAATTAACAGATCTTTGATCTTACAGCTGAATCACTGATTATATATTTGCAGAGCCGACTTAAAGGACGAAAGAAAATTCTATCAAGAGTGTTACTTTTGAAATCAAAGCCTTCTTAATAAAGACTTTTAACTACCTGTGGATAAAAATAAGAAAAGCAAAGCAAGAATCATGATGTATTTGACTTGGTCAGGACTGCCTCATGACAGAATCGTCATGATGGGGTCTGTCATAACACAGGACTGAGTACCTTTCATCCAAACAGTTACTGTGGGGTAGATTCCAAGTCGTGGAACTACCAGGTGTGCAGAGCCAAACTGAACCGTGTGAGATAGGGGCTGCAAGGCTGTGTGTGGGTTGTAAATCAGACCACCAGGTCTGTCTTCTGAGGTACCAACATATGGGCTAAGATGATAGTTTTAGTTACGAATTGAGCACTTAACAGTTTGGGCCAACCAGCGATGGCATGGAGGAAAATAGCATTTCACTGTTTAGTGTCTTTCCCAAACGGAAACGGGTGATTACTTGTGTCATGCCTTTTCTTATATTATTTGTGTTAGTCAGAGTACATTAGAGAAATAAATCCACAGAACCTGAAATGCATAAAAGAGAGCTTTAGATAAACGGAAAATGCACATGGAGAAAAAAATCCCAAACCAGTGCAGCCAAAGTGTACAAGTCCAACATTAACCCATATGTCCCACCCCAATCCACAATGTCCTCTCCATCTTAACAAACACATGCAGAGATGGTGGCTACAGGTGGAAAGAACTGCCCATCTGGTTTTCTGAGGTTGTTAACTCTTTACTAGAATTAAAAGCGCCTTTTGTGCGCCTGGAGCGGCTGGTGTTTGTAACCACTCAGACAAGAGGGCTCCATCTTCTTGTGCAGGACTACTCGTGATTTATTATCTACCCCAATGCTGCTCCAAGGGTGGTACATGGGTCGGTGATAAACTGTGACCTGTTTAAAATATGGCCATTTGTAGCTAGGTACAGAAAGGAAGGTCAGAGTGCAGGTCCCAGCTATTTCCGATGCCAGCAATGTCATGTAAAGGGCAAAGCACGCAGCAGGGTTTCTATACTAATGACACACTGAGGATGACGAAATACATCAATGAAAATCTTATGCTAATCATGGAAACACTGTCAGGTAGTGGAGGACTAGTAAAGCAAGGCAGAATCTTGTCAGAGAGAGGGCCAGATGACGAACCCTTCTGGTCAGATTAAAGGGGAGGGCCAGTTACAAATGGCCAGGCCGTTTGCACGATGCATGGCAATGGGGGCTGCAAAGATGGGTTCAAACATCAGAAGATATAAGGGTGGCCCAGGACTGGCAAGCCATTCCTTGTCCTGTACATTGGTGTTGCTTTGAAGCAGACCAACTGGATAGCATCTACCAACAAGACCAACCGAGGAAGAGGAAGCCTCTAGGATCCCAGAAACTGACATCACTAGGACGTGTCAGGGGACTTTTATAAAGGTAACCAATGGCCTGGCCCCTCATCACAGAAAGCTGGGGAAGCACCATTGTCCTGGTTTAACAGACGTTCCCCAGATGAATTACTGTTCAGATGCCCATAGGAAGGAGAAATATCTATAGACATGACGGAAGGGAGGTTCACTCCGCTATGGGAATGTGTTAATCTGTGCACTTTAGATGTTGAAACCTACAGACACACGTGTATAAAGGAGAGTTGTAATTAAATATTAAATGCACATCAAGAAAACTTCCCTAAAAGATCTTTTTAATCTCATAAGCCCACAATTATCTCTTAGGCCCCCGAATCCACACAGTCTTCAACCATCTACAAAAGAGATGGAATGAGGCTGACTGCTAGTAAAAGCCAAGTCAGAGAAAGCAAAATAATCTCATATTTGGTGGGCATCTGCATATAGCTGTGGAGCACCAAAAGCGGTTTCACGTAGATAATGTGGCTTCTGCGCAGATATATCTGAGTGTACGTGAGGCTTGGAAGCAGTAGCGTTTAACTGGCTAAGGCATCATCTCCCTTTACTGAATTTCAAAATCAAGATGCTTGAGAACTTGCAAAGCTAAAGAGACCAATGCCTGAATCATTCCACACTTCAATTTACACCGCCTGTGCATCTTCGACATTTGGCATGATAAGCTGACAATATCAGTGAGCATAACCTGTTGTGCAACACTGGAAGATACAAAAAGCTCCATTGTTTAATGTAATTATTGTATATGGGAACCTGCAGGATGTAAAATTTCCCATCAACAACTGATGATGGGAAATGATAATGCTCTTTCACCCCTCAAGAAAACCCATATTGAGGCCATCTAGAAATGAAAACATAAATCTGCGTGTGGCAAATCAGAAGGCAGCCTGTTTAACGCGGCATTTTATGATTTCCTTCACATTCAAGTAGTTGAAAATCTAAGACATGAGCTGAGAATAGTAAAACTGTTTGAGGCTCCATAATCGGTGCAGGGGAAACACCAGAATAATTGCCTCTTCCTTAATATACTTGAATCTGCTGGAGTTACATTAGGAGGTGAGATATGGGAAACTGTGTGAATTACAATAGCATGGAAGTAAAAGTAATTTTACACTGTGAGAACCTCAAGTGTTTTCATTGGAATCGGTTGTCTGAATGACACCCTCCTGGACCTTTTCTGTTTTTTTTTCAGTTGTAGCTTTTGATTCTGAGTCTTCTCTTTTGCAGGCTAGGTTTCCAGGTTATTGACTGCTCTTTCTAGACTTTTGACAAACTCTTAGTCTGCAGGTTTAAGGTCTGGTGCTGGCTGAATCTTTGACTATGAGAGGGATAGGGACACAGAATCAAATTGTTTATTCAGATGGTCTATGTGTCCGAACGTAGAAGTCAGACAGAACAGTCTGGTTAATGTAGTTGCCATCTGCCTGGGACTGAATTTTGGCTGCATGAGAAGAATGATAGGGTTAAAGTGATGCAAACAGAAGCAAGTATCTTTAATATATAGATGCCTTCAAACCCCTGCATGGACAATGATCCTTTCTGGGGACTTTATATGCAGTCTCACCTGACTCTAAAACAGTTCTGAGGAATCGGTGATTGTGACTGAGTAGGAGGGATCACTGCCTAGATATCACACTTCGTAGGTCTGCATGAGGGTTATTCCACCTCAAGCGGTGTCTCAGCGTGCCTCAATCAGTGTTTCCACCCCAAACCCTAGGCTTCTGAAGTCCCCAGTACCCCGTGTCCTGCAGTCCCTTTTACCAAATACCCCTGGTGTTTATACTTTATAATCACATTTTCATTTGTGGAGATCAAATCAGATTTGTTATTTAATAATGTGGTTTATGGAAAATGAAAAAATAAGCCATCAGAAACTTATTTGGCTAACAAAAATAATGACAGTTTGCAAGGAAATGTCTGGATAGGCTGAGTAGGCAGTTATAGAGATGGCTCAAGGTTTGCAGCGAAGCACTTGCTTCATTGAATGTGTGTTACAATCCACAGGGTTGGAAATAAATTGGCGTCATGAAACAGGTTCCTGAAAGGTCCACAAATCACTATTCCATGGATTGAAACCATACTTTCCCCCATTCCATTTAGCCTTCCAGATCATTCAAGTTTTTCAAAAAGAGGTCAATTTCACACTCAGTTCATCAGCCCACAATTCAATTGACTTATATCAGTTCAAAACCCAGAAAACACAATCTCCGAGTTGTGCTGTATTCTCGTTATGATGAGCTGCATTATGACCATCTGCCTCTCTTTCCTTTTTTAGAAAGTTTACCATAAGTAGCATGCACTCATGCTATACCACACAACTCTGATGCCATTGTAGCTGTAAGTTTATATCCAATGTATTCAAGGCCCACAGGCTGATGACGGTGAGATATGTAAACCCAGGGGGTAGGATTCCTCCATCCTAAGATTTTTCACTTTTTTAAAATATTAACACAGACACAAAACATTGGTTTCTCTTGTTAGTTTTTTACAATTTTTAAAAAGCTGCTCAGTTACTGTTTTGTTGGGGATTTCATATTTTGTGTTTGTTTTTATTTTTTACCTCTTTAATATAAGTAGGGAATTTATAGGGAAATATGTACTTTATGGAATAAATTTTAAGAAACAAAATGTATTTTAATTTCAATAAATTAACAGATCTTTGATCTTACAGCTGAATCACTGATTATATATTTGCAGAGCCGACTGAAAGGATGAAAGAAAATTCTATCAAGAGTGTTACTTTTGACTTCAAAGCCTTCTTAATAAAGTCTTTAAATACCTGTGGAAAAAAATAAGAAAAGCAAAGCAAGAATCATGAGGTATTTGACATCGGTCAGAACTGCCTCATGACAGAATCAACAGGATGGGGCCTATCATAACACAGACTGAGTACTTTTCATCCAAACAGTTTCTGTGGGGTAGATTCCAAGTCACGGAACTACCAGGTGTGCAGAGCCAAACTGAACCGTGTGAGATAGGGGCTGCAAGGCTGTGTGTGGTTTCCAAAGCAGACCACCAGGTCTGTCTTCTGAGGTACCACCATATGGGCTCAGATGATCGTTTTAGTTACGAATTGAGCAATTAACTGTTTGTGCCACCCAGAAATGGCATGGAGGAAAATAGCTTTTCAGTCTTTAGTGTTTTTCCCAATCGGAAACGGGTGCTTACTTGTGTCTTGCTTTTTCATATATTACTTGTGTTAATCTGAGTACATTAGAGAAATAAATCCACAGAAACTGAAATGTATAAAACAGAGCTTTAGATAAAGGGAAAATGCACATGGAGAAAAAAATCCCAAACCAGTGCAGCCAAAGTCTACAAGTCCAACATTAGCCCATATGTCCCACCCCAATCCACAATGTCCTCTCCATCTTAACAAACACATGCAGAGATGGTGGCTACAGGTGGAAAGAACTGCCCATCTGGTTTTCTGAGGTTGTTAACTCTTTACTAGAATTAAAAGCGCCTTTTGTGCGCCTGGAGCGGCTGGTGTTTGTAACCACTCAGACAAGAGGGCTCCATCTTCTTGTGCAGGACTACTCGTGATTTATTATCTACCCCAATGCTGCTCCAAGGGTGGTACATGGGCCGGTGATAAACTGTGACCTGTTTAAAATATGGCCATTTGTAGCTAGGTACAGAAAGGAAGGTCAGAGTGCAGGTCCCAGCTATTTCCGATGCCAGCAATGTCATGTAAAGGGCAAAGCACGCAGCAGGGTTTCTATACTAACGACACACTGAGGATGACGAAATACATCAATGAAAATCTTATGCTAATCATGGAAACACTGTCAGGTAGTGGAGGACTAGTAAAGCAAGGCAGAATCTTGTCAGAGAGAGGGCCAGATGACGAACACTTCTGGTCAGATTAAAGGGGAGGGCCAGTGACAAAGAGCCAGGCCGTTTGCACGATGCATGGCAATGGGGGCTGCAAAGATGGGTTCAAACATCAGAAAAATATAAGGGTGGCCCAGGACTGGAAAGCCATTCCTTGTCCTGTACATTGGGGTTGCTTTGAAGCAGACCAACTGGATACCATCTACCAACAAGACCAACCGAGGAAGAGGAAGCCTCTAGGATCCCAGAAACTGACATCACTAGGACGGGTCAGGAGACTTTTATAAAGGTAACCAATGGCCTGGCCCCTCATCACAAAAAGCTGGGGAAGCTCCATTGTCCTGGTTTAACAGAGGTTCCCCAGATGAATTACTGTCCAGATGCCCATAGGAAGGAGAAATACCTATAGACATGACGGAAGGGAGGTTCACTCCGCTATGGGAATGTGTTAATCTGTGCACTTTAGATGTTGAATCTCAGACACACGTGTATAAAAGAGAGTTGTAATTAAATATTAAATGTACATCAAGAAAACTTCCCTAAAAGATCTTTTTAATCTCATAAGCCCACAATTATCTCTTAGGCCCCCGAATCCACACAGTCTTCAACCATCTACAAAAGAGATGGAATGAGGTTGACTGCTAGTAAAAGCCAAGTCAGAGAAAGCAAAATAATCTCATATTTGGTGGGCATCTGCATATACCTGTGGAGCACCAAAAGCGGTTTCACGTAGATAATGTGGCTTCTGCTCAGATATGTCTGGGTGTACGTGAGGCTTGGAAGCAGTAGCGTTTAAATAGCTAAGGCATCATGTCCCTTTACTGAATTTCAAAATCAAGATGCTTGAGAACTTGCAAAGCTAAAGAGACCAATGCCTGAATCATTCCGCCCTTCAATTAACACCACCTGTGCATCTTGGACATTTGGAACGATAAGCTAACAATATCAGTGAGCATAACCTCTTGTGAAAAACAGGAAGATACAAAAAGCTCCATTGTTTAATGTAATTATTGTATATGGGAACCTGCAGGATGTAAAATTTCCCATCAACAACTGATGATGGGAAATGATAATGCTCTTTGACCCCCCACAAAAACCCATATTGAGGCCATCTAGAAATGAAAAACATAAATCTGGGTGTGGCAACTCAGAAGGCAGCTTGTTTAACGCGGCATTTTTTGATTTCCTTCACATTCAAGTAGTTGAAAATCTAAGACATGAGCTGAGAATAGTAAAACTGTTTGAGGCTCCATAATCGGTGCAGGGGAAACACCAGAATAATTGCCTCTTCCTTAATATACTTAAATCTGCTGGAGTTACATTTGGAGGTGAGATATGGGAAACTGTGTAAATTACAATAGCATGGAAGTAAAAGTAATTTTACACTGTGATAACCTTAAGTGTTTTCATTGGAATCGGTTGTCTGAATGACACCCTCCTGGAGCTTTTTTTTTTTCAGTTGTAGCTTTTGATTCTGAGTCTTCTCTTCTGCAGGCTAGGTTTCCAGGTTATTGACTGCTCTTTCTAGACTTTTGACAAACTCTTAGTCTGCAGGTTTAAGGTCTGGTGCTGGCTGAAGCTTTGACTATGAGAGGGATAGGGACACAGAATCAAATTGTTTATTCAGATGGTCTATGTGTCCGAACGTAGAAGTCAGACAGAACAGTCTGGTTAATGTAGTTGCCATCTGCCTGGGACGGAATTTTGGCTGCATGAGCAGAATGATAGGGATAAAAGTGATGCAAACAGAAGCAAGTGTTTTTTATATATTGATGCCTTCAGACCCCTGCATGGACAATGATCCTTTCTGGGGACTTTATATGCAGTCTCACCTGACTCTAAAACAGTTATGAGGAATCGGTGATTGTGACTGAGTAGGAGGGCTCACTGCCTAGATATCACACTTCGTAGGTCTGCATGAGGGTTATTCCACCTCAAGCGGTGTCTCAGCGTGCCTCAATCATTGTTTCCACCCAAAACCCTAGGCTTCTCAATTCCCCAGTACCCCGTGTCCTGCAGTCCCTTTTACCAAATAACCCTGGTGTTTATACATTATAACCACATTTTCATTTGTGGAGATCAAAACAAATTTGTTATTAAATAATGTGGTTTATGGAAAATGAAAATATGAGCCA
Source organism: Tenrec ecaudatus (assembly GCF_050624435.1). Taxonomy (NCBI): domain Eukaryota; kingdom Metazoa; phylum Chordata; class Mammalia; order Afrosoricida; family Tenrecidae; genus Tenrec; species Tenrec ecaudatus. The sequence continues at coordinate 133,890,415 of NC_134533.1, read as the reverse complement.
TTAGAAAATTATTTGGCTAACAAAAATAATGACATTTTGCAAGGAAATGTCTGGATAGGCTGAGTAGGCAGTAATAGAGCCGGCTCAAGGTGTGCAGCCAAGCACTTGCTTCATTGAATGTGTGTTACTATCCACAGTGTTGTAAATAAATTGGCGTCATGAATCAGGTTCCTGACAGGTCCACAAATCACTATTCCATGGATGGAAACCATACTTTTCCCTATTCCATTTAACCTTCCAGATCATTCAAGCTTTTAAAAAACAGGTCAATTCCACATTCAGTTCATCAGCCCACAACTAAATTGACTTATATCAGTTCAAATCCCAGAAAACACAATCTCTGAGTTGTGCTGTATTATAGTTATGATGAGCTGCATTATGAACATCTGCCTCTCTTTCCTTTTTTAAAAAGTTTACCATAAGTAGCATGCACTCATGATATACCACACACCTCTGATGCCATTGTAGCTGTAAGTTTATATCCAATGTATTCAAGGCCCACAGACTGATGACGGTTAGATATGGAAAGCCAGGGGGTAGGATTCCCCCATCCTAAGATTTTTCACTTTTTAAAAATATTAACACAGACACAAAACATTGGTTTCTCTTGTTAGTTTTTTACAATTTTTAAAAAGCTGCTCAGTTACTGTTTTGTTGGGGATTTCATATTTTGTGTTGTTTTTATTTTTTACCTCTTTTGTATAAGTAGGGAATTTATAGGGAAATATGTACTTTATGGAATAAATTTTAAGAAACAAAATGTATTTTAATTTCAATAAATTAACAGATCTTTGATCTTACAGCTGAATCACTGATTATATATTTGCAGAGCCGACTGAAAGGATGAAAGAAAATTCTATCAAGAGTGTTACTTTTGACTTCAAAGCCTTCTTAATAAAGTCTTTAAATACCTGTGGAAAAAAATAAGAAAAGCAAAGCAAGAATCATGAGGTATTTGACATCGGTCAGAACTGCCTCATGACAGAATCAACAGGATGGGGCCTGTCATAACACAGACTGAGTACTTTTCATCCAAACAGTTTCTGTGGGGTAGATTCCAAGTCATGGAACTACCAGGTGTGCAGAGCCAAACTGAACCGTGTGAGATAGGGGCTGCAAGGCTGTGTGTGGTTTCCAAAGCAGACCACCAGGTCTGTCTTCTGAGGTACCACCATATGGGCTCAGATGATGGTTTTAGTTACGAATTGAGCAATTAACTGTTTGTGCCACTCAGAAATGGCATGGAGGAAAATAGCTTTTCACTCTTTAGTGTTTTTCCCAAACGGAAATGGATGCTTACTTGTGTCTTGCATTTTCTTATATTAGTTGTGTTAATCTGAGTACATTAGAGAAATAAATCCACAGAAACAGAAATGTATAAAAGAGAGCTTTATATAAAGGGAAAATGCACATGGAGAAAAAAATCCCAAACCAGTGCAGACAAAGTCTACAAGTCCAACATTAGCCCATATGTCCCACCCCAATCCACAATGTCCTCTCTATCTTAACAAACACATGCAGTGATGGTGGCTGCAGGTGGAAAGAAATTCCCATCCGGTTTTCTGAGGTTGTTAACTCTTTACTGGAATTAAAAGCGCCTTTTGTGCGCCTGGAGCGGCTGGTGTTTGTAACCACTCAGGAACGAGGGCTCCATCTCCTTTTGCAGGACTACTCTTGATTTATTATCTACCCCAATGCTGCTCCAAGGGTGGTACATGGGCCGGTGATAAACTGTGACCTGTTTAAAATATGTCCATTTGTATCTAGGTACAGAAAGGAAGGTCAGAGTGCAGGTTCCAGCTATTTCCAATGCCAGCAATGTCATGTAAAGGGCAAAGCACGCAGCAGGGTTTCTAGACTAACGACAGACTGAGGATGACGAAATACACCAATGAAAATCTTATGCTAATCATGGAAACACTGTCAGGGAGTGGAGGACTAATAAAGCAAGGCAGAATCTTGTCAGAGAGAGGGCCAGATGACGAACACTTCTGATCAGATTAAAGGGGAGGGCCAGTGACAAAGAGCCAGGCCATTTGCACGATGCATGGCCATGGGGGCTGCAAAGATGGGTTCAATTATCAGAAAGATATAAGGGTGGCCCAGGACTGGCAAGCCATTCCTTGTCCTGTACATTGGGGTTGCTTTGAAGCAGACCAACTGGATAGCATCTACCAACAAAACAAACCGAGGAAGAGGAAGCCTGTAGGATCCCAGAAACTGACATCACTAGGACGTATCAGGAGACTTTTATAGGTAACCAATGGCCAGGCCCCTCATTTGAGAAAGATGGGGAAGCGACATTGTCCTGGTTTACCAGATGTTTCCGAGATGAATTACTGTCCAGATGCCTATAGGAAGGAGAAATACTTAGAGACATAATGGAAGGGAAGTTCACTAGCAATGGGAATGTGTTAATCTGTGCACTTTTGATGTTGAAATCCCCAGACACACGTGTATAAAAGAGAGTTGTAATTAAATATTAAATGCACATCAAAAAAATTCCATACAAGATCTTTTTAATCTCATAAGCCCACAATTATCTCTTAGGCCCCTGAATCCACACAGTCTTCAACCATCTACAAAAGAGATGGAATGAGGCTGACTGCTAGTAAAAGCCAAGTCAGAGAAAGCAAAATAATCTCATATTTGGTGGGCATCTGCATATAGTTGTAGAGCACCCAAAGCGGTTTCACGTAGATAATGTGGCTTCTTCGCACATATGTCTGGGTGTACGTGAGGCATGGAAGCAGTAGCGTTTAACTGGCTAAGGCATCATCTCGCTATACTGAATTTCAAAATCAAGATGCTGGAGAACTTGTAAAGCTAAAGTGACCAATGTCTGAATCATTCCACCCTTCAATTAACACCACCTGTGCATCTTGGACATTTGGCATGATAAGCTAACAATATCAGTGAGCATAAGCTGTTGTGAAACACAGGAAGATACAAAAAGCTCCATTGTTTAATGTAATTATTGTATATGGGAACCTGCAGGATGTAAAATTTCCCATCAAGAACTGATGATGGGAAATGATAATGCTCTTTGACCCCCCAAAAAAAACCATATTGAGGCCATCTAGAAATGAAAAACATAAATCTGGGTGAGGCAACTCAGAAGGCAGCCTGTTTAACGCTGCATTTTATGATTTCCTTCACATTCAAGTAGTTGAAAATCTAAGGCATGAGCTGAGAATAGTAAAACTGTTTGAGGCTCCATAATCGGTGCAGGGGAAACACCAGAATAATTGCCTCTTCCTTAATATACTTGAATCTGCTGGAGTTACATTTGGAGGTGAGATATGGGAAACAGTTTGAATTACAATAGCATGGAAGTAAAAGCAATTTTACACTGTGAGAAGCTCAAGTGTTTTCATTGGAATCGGTTGTTTGAATGACACCCTCCTGGAGCTTTTTTTTTTTCAGTTGTAGCTTTTGATTCTGAGTCTTCTTTTCTGCAGGCTAGGTTTCCAGGGTGTTTACTGCTCTTTCTAGTCTTTTTACAATCTCTTAGTCTACAAGTTAAAGGTCTGGTGCTGGCTGAAGCTTTGACTATGAGAGGGATAGGGACACAGAATCAAATTGTTTATTCAGATGGTCTATGTGTCCTAACGTAGAAGTCAGACAGGACAGTCTGGTTAATGTAGTTGCCATCTGCCTGGGACTGAATTTTGGCTGCATGAGAAAAATGATAGGGATAAAAGTGATGCAAACAGAAGCAAGTATCTTTAATATTTTGATGCCTTCAGACTCCAGCCTGGACACTGATCCTTTCTGGGGACTTTATATGCAGTCTCACCTGACTCCAAAACAGTTCTGTGGATTCGGTGATTGTGTCTGCGTAGGAGGGATCACTGCCAAGATATCACACTTCGTAGGTCTGTATGAGGGTTATTCCACTTCAAGCTGTGTCTCAGTTTGCCTCAATCAGTGTTTCCACCCAAAACCCTAGGCTTCTGAAGTTCCCAGTACCCTGTGTCCTGCAGTCCCTTTTACCCAATAATCCAGGTGTTTATACTTTATAACCACATTTTCATTTGTGGAGATCAAAACAAATTTTTTTATTAAATAATGTGGTTTATGGAAAATGAAAAAATAAGCCATTAGAAACTTATTTGACTAACAAAAATAATGACAGTTTGCAAGGAAATGTCTGGATAGGCTGAGTAGGCAGTAATAGAGCCGGCTCAAGGTTTGCAGCCAAGCACTTGCTTCATTGAATGTGTGTTACTATCCACAGTGTTGGAAATGAATTGGCATCATGAAACAGGTTCCTGAAAGGTCCGCAAATCACTATTCCATGGATTGAAACCATACTTTTTCCCATTCCATTTAGCCTTCCAGATCATTCAAGCTTTTAAAAAACAGGTCAATTTCACACTCAGTTCATCAGCCCACAACTCATTTGACTTATATCAGTTCAAAACCCAGAAAACGCAATCTCTGTGTTGTGCTGTATTATAGTTATGATGAGCTGCATTATGAGCATCTTCCTCTCTTTTTTTTTTAGAAAGTTTCCAAAAGTAGCATGCACTCATGCTATACCACACACCTCTGATGCCATTGTAGCTGTAAGTTTATATCCAATGTAAATCTATGTTGAAAATACTACAGCCAGATTGATTCTTAGAAGCGAGCATGGTGACATTTGGCTTCATGTACCTTGGGTGTTATCAGGAGGGACCAGTCCCTGGAGTTTGGCAGCATGCTTGGTCAATCCAAAAGGAGGACAAACCTCTACAAAATGGGTTGACACAGTGGCTCAAATGTAGGAATGGCTGTGAGAAATGCGCAGGGCAGCGTGTTGTTTTGTTTTGCTGTACATAGAGTGGCCATGAGTTGGAACCATATTGATAGCACCCTGTTACGCAATGGACTAATGGCAAGATCAACCATTCAAAACCACCAGCCACTCCTCAAGAGAAAGATGAGGCTTTTTTACTCCCGTAAAGAGTCACAGTTTGAGAAACTCACAGGGGGAATTCTACCCTGTCATATAGGGTCACTGTGAATCGGCATCGACTCTACGGTCATGAACGGCAACAACAACAACAACAACAACAACAACAAACGCACTAATGGTGGCTGGGTACATGCGCAGACACCCATCCACTCGCAGTGGAGCTAAGTTAGTGGTTTCAGCAGGAAGCTTACCTCAGTGGTTTCCAGAACTCCCCTGGGTTGAACCAGTTTACACCAGGTCCTTCAAATATTCCTGGTACCCCGGGCATCTTTCATTTCCCAGAGTTGGTTGCATGACTTAAGGCTTGATGATCATGGGGCCACATGAAGGACGCCTATGTGCTCCAACCACTGCCTTCCTAGAGAGTGCTGTGGACAATTGCCTTCAAGTCAGCCAGCTCCTGACTCATGCGGACTCCATGCGCTACAGAACTCAATGCCCACTGGTCCTGCCCCATTCCTTCAATGGGTTGTAGATTTGACCCCTTGTCAGTTGGGGGGTTTTCAGTGGCTGATGGCTTGAAGGAGTTCACCAGGCCTTTCCTCCTAGTCTGTCTGTAGGCAGAAAACATCGCTAAAATCTGTTCAGCATCATAGCAATATGCCAGCCTCCACTAGCAGTTAGGTGGTAGCTGTAACAGGAGGCGCACTGGCCAAGAATCAAACCCAAATTTCCTGCATGGCTAGTGAGAATTCTGCCATGGAACCACCATTTCCTCTCTCCTGGTTTCTAGTGTTTATGTATATAAAATTTCAGTACCTTCTAACAAGCAGTAAGTAAGACTGCACCACGGGTCACCTCTATTTAGCTCTCCCCCAATTTTTTCCACATAAATTATCAAGTGTGTGACAGTTGTAATATGTTTCTCTTTTTAAAAATTGCTGGGTGAACTTAAAACAGCACAAGGAAGTGCCAGCATAGCAAAATGATACCCACCTGCTTATTTATCTTAAGAGAAGAAAAGTCGTGAATGCATTCACTCAGGTGAAAATATCATTCATGGAAAGAAGTGCCTAATGGTCACCAGGACCCATGGTTAATCCAGGCGTGGTCATCTGATTCTAATCGATCAGACCTAGCTATAAATCACTTATATGTCTGGGTAATTAAAAGCAAATATAAATTTTCAAAAAATAACGTTGCATGGGATAGAAAGAGAATACAGAACAACATCAGACATAAATATGGCTGAAGACAAACTCATTGTGCACATCCAGAATACATAATGGCTCTTGCTAAGATGCGTTTCCCACTAGACCCTACCCCAAGCCAGTAAAAGCCAGAAACTCTACAGTAAACTGTGGATTGTACTACTCTGAAATGGGAGCTGTGTCTCTAGACCTAATTTGGGGCTGTTGGTGCTGAGGACTCACCAATACCTGCTGCAGTGACAACAGTCCAGGTGAGAATAAGGAAATCTGGATGACAGCCAGGATATAGGAGCACTGAGACCTCAAATTGCTTCTGGCGAGCATGGCCCAATGGGCTTCCATTTCTGCACCTCTGGCAGGAGGAGTTTGTTCAGGAAAGTAATGGTTTCTAAGGAAGTATTTCTTAAACTTTCACATGCATGCACTTACCCAGGTTCCTGGAAATCGGGCTGGGGGGCAGATTCTGATTTTGTGGGTTCAGGGTGGGGTCTAGGATCCAGCAGTTCTAGAGGCCCTGGTACTCTTGGGCTGTTAACCACAAGGACAGTAGTCCTAAACCACCAGCCACTCCTTGGGAGAAATATGAGACTGTAGACTCCGGGCAAGAGTGACAGTCTGGGAAACCCACAAGGGCAGTTCTACCCTGTCCTGTAGGGTCACTATGAGTCAGCATCAACTCGATGGCATTAGCATGGGAGAAGCTAATGCTGATGTTGCTGGTTCCTTGACCTATCATACTTTGAGTGGCAAAGTCCCAAGAGCCTTCCCCGATGTGATGGCCAAAAGCAGTAGTGTTCACCCTTGGTCATACTCTGGAATCCCTTAGGAGCTTTCAAGCCTCCCATTGGCCTGGCGCCATCCCAGACCAATGAAGCAAGGCTTAGTGGAAGCAGGATTCAGGTCACGGTCAGTGAGAAAGCCCCCTTGGCAATGCCAACGTACAGCCAGTGTAGAGTCGAATTGGTCGACGACTCCACATGACTCCATATACTTTGGTGAAGCCAGCTGTTTGAGCAAGGTTTTCAGAGTTACCACCCATGTAGACTTGTTGGTGATAATGCATTAAATAGAGCACATGCAGTGCATTGCATGAGTGGCCTATGTCAGGCAACCACATCAGGGGGATGTTGAGCCAATTTCTCTGGGAGACCAAGGGTGTGGTCTCCATCCTAAACGTTGGCAGGGTAATGGACTGACACAGAGGAAACTCATTCTCTTTGTGGCGGTGCACTAATGGGTTCTTCACAGAAGGCCAAGTCCATGGCTGCAGATGCAGATGCTCACGGGGCTGAGGGAGCAGGTCAAATCCTAAGTCCGAGGTGGGTGTTTGCATATTTACATGCCCTCACTGCCATCAAGTCCATTCCAACTCACAGGCCCATGGGACTGAGTAAAATGGCCCCCGTGGGTTTCTGAGACTGTGATTCTTTAGAGGAGTAGAAAATCTCCTCTTTCTTCAGAGGAGCGGTTGGTCATTCAAACTGCTGACCTTGAGATTAACAGTCCAACTCCTGACCACTCTTGCCATCAGAATTCTATTTATATACACAAGTATATATATATATATATATATATATATATATATATATATATATATATCCTTTCCCAAAAGAACTCCACATTTTCAAATCATTCTTGACACTCATGGCCTTTTTTCCTTTATAGCCATGCCTTTGCTTGAAGCACAGATATAAGAGAAATATTTATCTACTCATAGGGGTACAAAAGGAGCTTTGGTGGCATAGTGTTTGCATGTTGGGCTGCTAACACCAAAGTCAGCACTTTGAAACCACCAGCCACTCCGTGGGAAGAAGAGTCTGTCTACTCCTATAAAGAGTTACAGTCTCAGAAACTCACAGGGACAGATCTACTCTGCCTCATAGGGTCACTATGAGTCAGCATCACCTCCCTGGCAGTGAGGTAGATTTTGGTTTCATACAGATACAAGTCAGTCCTGAGCTGCTAAAAACAAGGTTGGCAGTTTGAAGCCACCAGCTGCAGAGAAAGAGGAGGCTTTCTATTCTCATAAGGAGCTATAGTTTCAGAAATACCCACAGGAGAAATTTTAACCTCTCCTGTAGGATCAATATGAGTCAGAATCGACTTATCGGTGGTGAGCAAGTGGAGGGGACCCTAAACAGGTTCCGGTGGACCTTAAGAGTTCTACTAATTGCGCATGCTCTGTAAAATGTAAACCAAGATTTTACTTTTGCAAACATTATTTTTTCTAAACACGTCTAACTGTGAAACTATACTCGTATGCGGGTCTTTGAACCTGGTCAGTGGTCTGGGGAAGTGAAGGGCCCTGACATCCTTTGTTGTTGTTAGTGCTGTCCAGTCATTCTGACATCACAGGGACCTTCTTTGCAACACAAGGCAGCACTGCCCGGTCCTTTGCCAGCCTCAGGGGCAGTATGTTGGAGCCCATGGTTTCAGCTACCGTGTCCTCCAGTTCACCAAGGAGTTTCCTCTTTGTGCTGCTTACTAAACCCATTTCTGAGGAGTCCATTCCAACTCATGGTGACGCCGTGTGGGTCAGCACCACGGGACCCCACAGAGCTTTCAAAGGCTGGTCGTTCAGAAGTCAATCAGCAGGCCTTTCTTCTGAGGGTCCTTGGATTTGAACCGCAAACCTTTTAATCAGCAGTGGTTGAGCGTACTAACTGTTCACATTACCCGGGGACACCCAACCCTTCTTACCCTCATTGCTTCATAGGTGATCCATCTCCAATCCAAGAGGGCAGAGAAGATAGATAATACAGCCTGAGCTGCGTATGTCAGGTCTAAACTTTTCAGTGTCATGGAACAAATAGCCAAAAACCTTGATGAAATGGCTGGGAAAACTCAGTCCAAATCATTCCAAAGAAATGAGTAGCGGTGCACTCTTGGGAACTTGCGCTGTGACAGCAGCCACCAGGAAGACCCGGGTAGTCCAGAGTCTTGCCACCCCAAATATGGTCACAGACTAGCAACATCAGGAGCTCGTTAAAAGTGCAAATTCTCAAGCCCTACACAAGGTCCACTGAACCAGCGTGTGCAATTTACCAAGACCACCAACGGATCGGGGTACCTTTGAAAACCAAACCCAACCCATACTCACTGCTGTCCAGTCGAGTCAGACTCAGAGCAGCCCTATGGGCCAGCGTAGAGCTACCACTGTGCATTCCTAAGACTGTAATTCTTTAAAGGAGCAGACAGCTTGTTGTTCTCCTTCAGAATGCCTGCTAATTTAGAACTGCTAGTTTGGTGGTTAGCAGCCCACTGCCTAACCGCTAGGCCACCAGGGCTCCTTTTGTGCTTGTGAGAGGTCGAGCAAATACCATTAGCAACTAGAGAAGAACCTGGAAGAAGAAGAGCTGGGTCGGATCTTTGAGTCAATTTGGTCATTAGCACATTTCTGTGTTCACTTATTCTGTTCCTTCCCTTGTGTATTCAGTCAACAATTCTTCTTTGAACATCACCTCTGAGCCAGGATCTGTGATATGCTAATTAAGTTGGTTTAGGAAAGGGGTCTGCCTAAGTGACTCCTGCTTCCTGACTTTTCCTGCTTCCAGATCCCCTCTCTTTACTTCCTTCCACATTAGAAGCACATCCTTACATGTGCAGCTGATCCCTAGTTCAGGACCGGAAGTTACGTGTTAGCATGCATGCTCACAGCTCGCTCAGTGGGAGTGCAAAAAGTCAATTCCTTCAAGAGCCTAGCACAGTCTATAAGTTTGGGATGGTGTTAAAAGTGGTGGAGTTGGTGTTAGTTCCCGTTGAGCCCATTCTGCATAGGATGCCTTCATGTGACAGAGTAGAAATGTCCCCATTGGGTTTCCTAGTCTGTCATCGTTACCAAAGGAGCCCCGGGGGGGTACTTTAAGGGAAGTGTTGGACTGTCAACTGCAAAGTCAGGGGTTCACACCTAGCAGCTGCTCCGCAGGAGACAGATGAGGCCCTCTGCTCCCATGAAGATTTACAACCTCAGAATCCCATGATTGGGTCGCTATGAGCCAGGGTTGGTTCCATGACAGACCCAAAGCCCACTTTCTGTCGAGTTGATTCCAACTCATGGTGAGCTTATATACTTGTTGTTGTTGCTGTCGGGTGCCATTGAGTGGCTTCTGACCCAAAGTGACCCTATGCACAACAGAACCAAACACTTCCAGGTCCTGCACCATCATCACATTTGTTCTCTGCCTGAGTCCATTGATGCAGCCACGGTGTCAATCCAGCTCGTTGAGGGCCTTCCTCTTTTGTGCTGCCCCTCCACTTTACCAAGCAGGATGTCCTTCTCCAGGCAATATGTCCAACATATTTGGGAGGCAAAATCTTGCCATATATGCTGTCAAGGGCACTCTGGCCTGACTTCTTCCAAGACAGATTAGGTTGTTTGTTTTGTAGTCCATGGCAGGGTAGAATTTTCCCTATAGGTTTCTGAGATATTATGTCTCTATAGGAATAGATAGCTTCATCTTTCTCCCACAGTGAAGCTGGTGGGTTAGAACTGTTGACTTTGCATTTAGTAGCTCTGTGAGTAGCCCGCCATGTCACCAGAGGTCCTTTGCGTTTGATGGCAGTGGGGTGGAATGTTTACAATGGCAAGACCTTTTTCTCATGTATTGCTACTGACCGCGGTCTAAAGCCCAAGTGCTTAGCCATTGGGCCACCAGGATTCTTCGTGGTAAGGATGTGTTCCTGCCAAAGTTCATGAACACTACACAGCAGTGGGGTTTTGGAACTGCTAGGTAGTTTAGCTTAGGGACTGAGGCATCCGTTACGCATGGTCAGCAGTCTGAGCCTTTGTCCCATGAACGAGTGGTCCACTGCGCATGCTCAAAGGCTCAGGTTCCCAGCCAGGAAGGGGAGGTACACCTGGGTGTGTTCTGCACCTGAATTGGCCCACCAAGGCCAGGTGAATTCAGTTCAGCCAATGAGTTCAACCAGGGTCACCAGCACGCCCCACCTCTTGGAGTAATTTAAAAGGCAGGAGCACAGAGCAGTTCTCGTGACTTTCAGGGAAGCTTCTAAGGAGATGCACAATTCTGAAGTGCCCTGCAGGTGCCTTTATAAACCTGAAACTTCTTCTAATTCTCATAAAACTCACTTGGATCACAAACTAGGCTTGGAGGTGAATGCTTTCTCGTGTGTAGCCAAGGAGCAAGGCGTATCTCTATCCTGAGAGATCTCACAGAACCATTGATGGCCCTGGCATGTTTTGGAGTCCTGATGGTGTCATGGTTATGCTTTGTGCAACAGTTTAAAACCACTAGCCACTCCACAAGGGAAAGATGGGGCTTTCTATTCCTATAAACAGATACATCCTCAGTAACTCACAGGGGAATTCTACCCTGTCCAATAGGGTTGTTATGAGTCAGCATTGACTCAATGGCAGTGAGTGAGTGCCCTGGCAAGTAAGCCTTGGGAATCTATATTGACTCTCAGTTTCTGGTTAGCTTTTCACCACTTCACCCCATGAACTTGAACTGCAGTGGATGAGGGTTGGGAGCTCTGGCTCTGGGGCTGCTTGCTTGAATTTTCACATCATGGCCCTGCCCGTGATGGGACCTTTGACAGTTGGGAAAATGAGCTCAAGCCAGAGTTTCCTTTTCGGCAGCATAGGCTGAGGAAGGAGATGTCTTCTTTCTTGGGTGCTAACTGACTTTTACCAGTTAGTATGAATTAGATCTTTCCACGAGGAAGATCAGGGAGAAGGGGGAAGGATGAAGCAACTTGGATAGAGGTGAAGGCAGCGTGAGGGGTCAGAGAGAGATGAAAGGACCACCATGTCACCTTTGACTACTCTTAGTGAGGCTGGCTTGGAGTGCAGGAGACGGGGAGAGTGAGGTCACGGGCTAAAGGCAGTGTTCATTCATTACTTCTTGGCAGAGTTCAGCCTTTGGCATGTTTCTTGGATGCTGGCGCTGTGTTCATCCAATGAAACTTCAAACTTCTGTCCTCTCATTAACCCTTTGTCTCTCCTTTGTTCATGATTTAGAACTTCTATTCTCGGGTTCTCTTTAGAGCCCCAAAAAATCAGAAGTCACAAGTCACTTCTGTTTACAGAGAGGCCCCCAGCATGCAAAGGCAGGAGGGTGTGTTAACAGCACACCGGTCCAGTGGCTGGTCACGCCCATGCAGTACATTCTCCATCCCTTAGCTCAACAAAAGGAAAATCACCAAAGAAAAAAAAAATTATTTTTCATGGATATTTACTTTTTCAGTTCCCTCCCCCACCCATAATCTGTGTGAATTACAATAGAATGCGCACACACACACATACACACAATTTTCTGCCAGAATGTGTTACTCCAGTACATTCTACCCTCCTCCCTCACTGCCTCCTACCCTTTTGTCTCCTATCTACTTTCTTCCCATGACACCCAATGGACAGGTAGGGGAATTCAAAATAGACCCCAGTCTCAAATGTAGTTTAAAGCTCACTCACGCACTGCTATTGTGCCAGTTCTGACTCATAGTTACAGGATACAACTGTCCTTGTGGATTTCTGAAACAACAATTCTTTGTGGGAGTTGAAAGCTGCCCTTTCTACAGGAATGCAGCAGGTGCGTTTGAACTGCCAACCCTGCAGTTAACAGGCCAATGTGAAGGGATTTTGCCACTTTGCACCAAGGATCCTAAAGGTAGCATGAGGAGAACATTTATTAAATCTTCCATGGTACACAGGCAAGGGGAAGACCTGAACTACAGCTCTCGGGATTCTTGGTGCCTCGCAGTGGACAGTTCCAGCCGCATCGAATCCAGGCTTCCCAAGATTTGCAGAGCCACCAGCATAGCCTTTGCTCCTCTCCAGGATTCACAATTGCTTCCTGGTTGCTCAGGTATGTAGGAGTTTAGTGGTTCTCTAATGCAATCATCCCATTTTGCAAAGAAGATGCTGATGCCCAGACCGGGCAGAAAATTATCGGAGGCCACTGAGAAGGACACCATCACCTCAAGTCCTTCTGACCCCCCACAAGTTTCTCCCAACAGCACTGAGCTCTGGGTTACCTACTCAGTCTTTTGAAGCCTTAGCCAGCTGATGCAACTGCCAGTTGGATTGATCAAGGTATGTGACCCAGAGCTCCTTAGAACGCGCCCCCCCAAAAAATGCAAATTTACTGCCATAGAGTTGATACTGATTCATAATGACCCTATAAGACAGGGTAGAACTTCCCCTGTAGGTTTCTGAGACTAACTTTCAGCCTTTCTCCTGAGAAGTGGCTGGTTGTGTGGTGGTTTAGATCTTGCAGTTAGCAGCATTTTAGCATGAGAGGTAGGGTCACATTTCTGTTCTGATTATGCTCCATTTTCTGAGATGCCAGTGCTGAGGCTCCCCCCCCCCTGCAGGTAGCAGTGAGATTTTTCTCACTAAACTGCGCTGGATGGGAAACGTGGGGCAAGTAGTGCATCGGAGCCAAGGAAGATCTCATTGACAGTGCAGTACTTGAATAAGGCAGGAAGACACAGGAGTGGCCATCTGGCGGTGGGGAAAGTGTTTCAGGTAGGAGACAGTCAGTGCAAAAGGCCTTGTGATTGGCTTCTCCAAGCTTCTTCCTGGAACAGCAAGGAGACCAATGTGAGTGGGGCATGACACTCTGTGTAGTGAGGAAAGATGATCACTGTGTGGGCCTCCTGTATGATTGAGAAGCCAAGGGGAATTTTTAAAACCTAAGCCAGATCAATGCTCAAGGAAGCATCAGTCAAGACATCAAATGACACGTTGCATTGGCTAAATGTGCTACAACAGATCTTTTAAAAAGACTGAAAATCAAGGATGTTACTTTGAGGACACTGCCTGATCTTGTGCCAAATCTCGCCATGGTTGTTAGGTTGGAGTCCATTGTTGCAGCCATGGTGTCAGCCCATCTCCTTGATGGTCAGTGTCTTTTCTTGTGGACCTTCAGTTTTACCGAGCATGATGTCCCTTTCCATGGACTGGTCTTTCCTGATAAAATGTAGTAGCTACCAGATTGGATGTCATGCCTTTAGAACAGTGGTTCTCAACCTTCCTAATGTTGTGAAACTTTCATATAGTTCCTCATGTGTGGTGCTACCCCCAACTATAAAATTATTTTTGTTGCTACTTCATAACTATAATATTGCTACTGTGATGAATCGGATGACCCCTGTGAAAGCATTGTTCGACCCCCCCTCCCCATGGGGGTCGCGACACACAGGTTGAGAATCACTGCTCGGGAACATTTTCATCATAGAAGAGAGTCGGTTGCACAGCTCTGAGTTAGAGGGTGAGACGGGTTATTTGACATTCATTTGCTGATGTGTTTGTGAACCCAGTGGAAACACTCAGGAATGAGCATCTTCTTTAGCCATATCCCTGGATCATTCAAATGCCATCTCCCCTGTGAATGCCTCACTCCATCCTTGGCTTTCCATACTTGCCATATGAAATGGGATAATATTCAATACTTAGCATTATATATAACCCAGTATTTGGTAGTCTGCCTCAAACAGATGCGAGTCTCTCTCTTTTTCTACTAGTATTTAATTTTGATATGTGAAAACATACAAAGCAAAATCTGTTCCATTTCAACCCTTTCTGGACACAATGTTCAGTGACATTGGTCACACTCTTCATATTGAATTAACATTCTTGTTCTTTCTATTCTAGGTGTTTCCTTTCTTTTTACTTAATCTCTCTGCCACAACCCTCTCACATATATTTTGAATTATCTGTAGCCCATTTAGTTTTGTGCTGATTTTTTAAAGACTGCAATACTCAAAGATGCAATCCTTTAAGAGCTAAATTGTTATTTAGTTTAAAGATGACTTCAGGGGACAGTTTCAATTCAAGGTTTGAAGAGTAACTCAGGGTCATAGTCTCTGGGACTCTTCCAGTTAAGTAAGTCTAGATAATTAAAGAATTTTAAATTATGTTCCACAAGGTTCTCCCTTTCTATCAGCATCCTTAGGAATCATGGTGCTATGGTGCCTGCTAACCTCAAAGTCAATAGTTGAAACCACCATCCACTCTGCAGGGGAAAGAAAAGGCTTTCTGTTTCCTTAAAGAATAGCAAGCGAGGAAACCACAGGGTGTGTTCTATACTGAGTCAAAATTGACTCCATGGCAGTGAGTTTATGTTGTTATCGAAAAAAGAACACATTTTAATGGGGGCTCTGACAGATAATATAATAATCCATAAATCAGTTAGATCAAGCGAGTTTGTACATATGCTGCCACCATCATTTTCTAAACACTATCATTCTACTTGACCCCTTTGATATCAGCTCCTGTTTTTTCCCTCTTTCCTCAACCCTCACACCCTTACTAAATTATATATAAATTAATATCTTTATACACACCGTCTTCTGTGTCCCTCTACCCATATTTCTGTTATTCGGCCCCTAGGCTGTGTGTGTGTGTGTGTTCTAAATCCATCATTGTTATCAGTTCCCTTTTCTTCCCCTTCCCTACACAGCCACCCTGTGCCCTCATGGTATCTGAGTCAGTTCGCGGTGACTAGAGAAGCACATTCATAAACACTCCTGTGTCTTAAAAAAGCTTTATATAGAAGAATAATTGTATATTAAGAAAACATCCCAGCCCAGACCACGTCCATAAGTACGAAATTAACCCATATATCAAATAACAGTGTGTAAATTTTTTTCAGACTTATGCAACACATGCAATGACACCAAGTGCTGGAAGATCACAGGGCAGTCGGTGGAATGTCTTATGGACCCAGTGGAGGTGGAAAATGGCATGGGTCTCCACATGACTCCTCCCCATTCAAGGCTCTGGCTGCCGTCAATGTAGATCCATGTATCTTGTCAGCAGGAATATCAAGTCATGGGTGTCTCTCACCCCCAGGAAAGAATACAGGAGTTGCCAGAATCCTCAAGACAAGGCCATGCCCACTTTGAGACCTCACTGGCTATGGCCTGAGTGACAGTCTGGACTCCACCCCTATGCAAGATGATGGGAGATTAAAAAGCTACCACAGTATCGCTACTCCCATTACTGTTCCTGAGGATTTTATCTGTCCTGGATTCCGTGCGTGTTGCTATTTTTTTAATGATTTTTCTTTCAGCATCTATCTGTGGTATCCCTGATCTGAATGCCCTGATGCAGTATCTGTGAGTCTCCTGTGAGCAGGGACTGTGTTCTCTACATCTGGGTCTTCTTAAAGCTTTGCAAAATGTTGTCATTTGAATAACACTCAATAAATATTTGTTGAAGGAATGGCATTGCAGGTGACAGTCAGTACCTATTCTCCCATCAGTTATATGGTTGGTGGTCTTTTTACCTCTCAGACATATAGCTGAATCATTACAATGTGAGGGTCTTGCCTGGTTATATTATTGGGACATGTAGTCAAAAGACAAAATATGTTTGCCTAAAGCACCTTTTGAGTATGATGTTTCAATAAAATAAATTGGACAGATCCTGGCAGCAGACATGTTTCAGCCGCTCACAAGCTATGTGGCTTTGAGTAGTGTACCCTAAGCTCTGAATTCAAGGTAAGTAGTTTCAATGGTCAATATGCATGTGAGAGCTGGACAGTGAGTAAGGAAAACTGAAGAAGATTCAATGCATGTGAATGATGTGCAAACAATACCGAAAGTCGTCTGGGCTGTCAGAAGAACAAGCAAATCCCTCTTGGAGGAAGCACGGCCAGAATGCCCCTCAGAAGTGAGGATGGCAAGTCTTCATCTCACATCCATTGGACATGCTATCAGGAGAGACTGGTTCTTAAGAAACGACATAATGCTCGTTAAAGTACAGGAGCAGCAAGAAGGAAGAAGACCCTTGATAAGATGGATGTCCACAGTGGCTACAGCAATGGACTCAACATGGACCAACGACTGTGGTGATGACACAAGAGCAGGCAGGGTGTCATTCCGTTGTACAGTTCCGGTCTCTGGTACAAAGGAAAATAAGTTGCCCTATCCTGTGGGGTCGAGGCTATTGTGCCTGCTGTGTATTTTGTCCTAAGGACTTGCAGTGCTGTTCTTTATACAGTGTTGTTGTTATTAGCTGCTTTTCGGTCCATTTTGACTCATAGCGACCCCCATGCATTTCAGAGTAGAACTGTTCCATAGGGTTTTTAAGGCTGTGACCTTTTGGAAGCAGATGTTCAGGCCTACCTTCTTTAGGCACTTCTTGGATTCTGGGTGGGATTTAACTGCCGACCTCCTGGGTGCTAGTCAAACACTACCCAAGGATAGTGTGAGTGTATTCCCACCTAGGGTGCTCCTCTTCCAGTGCTTGTTTGGACGGTATTCTCTTTTGATCCATAGGGTTCCATGGAATCATTTTCAGTAGTACATCATCAGGTCTTTCTTCCCAGTGTGTCTTAGCTTGGATGCTCTGGTGAAGCGTGTCCAGAGTGGCTTGCTCTGGTTATAATCGTAGCTGGTTACACCGCTTACAGCAATCACAGCTATAGACAAATGACAACATGATGACAAACTGACAGATGGGTGGCAGCCTAGGGAAGGAATGATCAACACAACACAGCCTGAGTGGAAATCGAGCTATGGAGTCTCTGAGAGTCCAGGCTCTTCATCCTGGCACAGCCTGGGGCAGGGCCTGGAGCCAGGAACTGTGGCTGCTGGGGTGAGGACCCCCAGCTTCCCCACTTGGCATTCCCTCCCCAAACACAGCTGGCAGCCTGTGGGAATTGTCTTTCCCCTTGCACATGACGGCACTGACGAGCATAACACAACCCTGCTGGTGACATTTTGAGGCCGCTGCCCACCTTTGGTTGAGGGAATTTGCCAATGCTCGGAAGTTGTTGGGCTCTAACGAAATGCAACCCCTACAAGCAAGCACTGAGTCAAGTGCACGAGGTGTGGGGCACTCTGACATCCCCGTGTGACCGTGAAAAGCAGGCTGCGGAGCAGTGGTGGCAGCTGAGGCTCCTTTCTCCTGGCAACTCTGGCGTGCTGAAATGGCGGGCTGATTTGCCATGGAAAGCAGGGTTTCATGGGAACTTGAGGATTAAGAATCCACATGCCTGTAATCAATATGGTATGTTCATCGTATAATTTACTTTGAAAGGGAGACAACACAGTTCTCCGAATTTTTGGGTGAAGTAAACCACTTTTCCAAAGGAGTAAGTGGATTTCTGTGTTTATAAATCATGCCCACCACTTGGGAGTGCAGAGGAGGATATGGGAGGATGGTAAAGAAGAGCAGCAGGAGAGGACCTGAAGACCTCATGTTTCCTCAGGGTCAGGGGCCAGGCGAAACCAATGTCCCTGGAACACCACTGTCTCTCTGGAATGGTATTAGCACAGCTTGTTATTTGCATACTGTACTGAGTTCATTCTGACTCGCAGCGCCCCTATAGGGAAGAATAAACATGCCCCAATGAGTCTCTGAGACTATAATTCTTTACTCAAATAGAAAGCCTCATCTTTTTTCCATGGAGGAACTGGTGGATTCAGAACTGCTGACCTGGTGGTTAGCAGGCCAACACCGAACCTACTATACCACCAGGACATTTCTGTTTAGCCTAGAGACTTTCAAATGGACAGAACAAGATCCATCCCAACCCTTTTCATGGCTATCAACCCCCCTTTCTGTGAAGTCCCCACTATGTTCTGTGAAGTTCACCACTTTCTCCGTGTGTGTGTGTGTGTGTGTGTGTCTGTGTGTGTGAGAGAGAGTTATAAAAACAGGAACTTTGACCCCTTTTTAGAACTCTTGCAATTCCAGGGCTTGCTCAACAAAGCACGAATCCCCAGTGTCTTCAACCTGACTTGTCCCATGTGGAAATAAACATTGGGGTTCCAGACACACTGAGCTAATGAGTGAGTGGACACTACTGTGCTATCTAAACAAACCCTGTGTGACAGGGCTGCACCTGCCTTAGTTAATTGAATAACAAGAACCATTTTCTAAAATAGGTAATATCAACTTAATCTCCCTGCCATCGAGTCACTGCTGATGTCATAGCAACCTTGTAGGACAGGGGAGAATTGCCCCATGAGTTTCTGAACCTGTAACTCTTGACAGGAGTAGAAAGCCTCATCTTTCCCTCACTGAGTGCTGCTGTTTTCGAACTGCTGAGTTTAAGGTTAGGGACACAATGTGTAACCCACTACACCACCAGGAGATGCTTGTGTCAACTTTCTATATACAAAAATGAAATGTTGCCAGGTCCGATGCCATCTTCATGGTCACTGCTGTATGTGAGTCCAAAGTTGTGGGCCAATACATCTCAAGGAGAATCGCCTGCACATCCAATGACACATCCCCGCACCAAACCCGATTTCCTTTTCTACTGATCAGCCTTGCTTAATGACTTGGCCAAAGTGAGCAAGCATAAATCCTCCCAGCCTCCCTTGCCAGGCACAGTGTGGTTTCCGAGAGCAGTGTTTCTTCTACAATGGGAGTGCTCATGCTTTTGCCACACTGGGCAGATTCTATGAATATTTTGACTTTTTTTAAAACGTATTTGATCATAGAGCATGTTTCCCTTTGTATGAGATGACAAAATTTCACTCACTTCCTTGTCATCCAAGGAAAGAGTAAACTTCCCTGCCCTGCCAGCGAAGGGCTTGGCCAATAGAATAAAAGTGGAAGGAGTTGTGTGCCACTCTAGATCAGAGGTTTGAAGAGAAATGGTCCTTTTGTTGCTTACCAATCCTTCAAGAGGAAGGAACCCTGGTAATATAGTGGTTATGCGTTGGGCTCTTAACCTCTTGAGTTACATGCAAGTCTTTCAATTTCAAAGCCTGATTGTTCCCCTGCACAAAGCTAACAGAGATAAGCAACAACTGCTTGTAGGCTGGAAAGATTGCCCGAACATAGTGTACTTTGGGGATTTCTTACTGCCAGGAGAAATACAGGCGATGTGGCAGGTGACGGTCCTAGTATCTCTCAGCTGCCAATCAGAGGCAGGTTCTGAGCCTTCAGTCAGGGCCACTGGAGGAAGTGCTGCTGCCATAGTCCATCCCAGGTCAAGCCCTCTGAGGTGCTGGGTTACAGAGTTTTGGATTGGCACTCAGTGAGGGCTGCTTCAAAGCTCCTTCCTTTCTTAAACTTGCTCCTGAAACCACGTTCTTTCTGAAGGTCCTTGTCAGTAAGCCGAAATCCCAACCAATTTGCTGAGTCAGGACAAAATGCAAAATTGATGGTACCGAGAGACAGTAAACCACCTACAACCTTTTAGACCATGTCAACAGATCATCTGTAGCCTCAACTGCAGAAACATTTCACTAAATCCTCTCTGTTTCTCCACAAAGATTAGGAATGCCCTTCTATCTTTTAAAAACAGATATTGGTCTGGCACCACTTCGGTTCCAGCTGAGGTCGTGGATTCACCTGAGCTAAGCTCTAGAGAGGATCACTTAATCTTCATTCAAGATATATGTCATGAGGACTGTAGATCATTCAGGGACTGCACAATCCCTCTGTGTCGGCAGCGGCTGCATCACGGCCTGGCCCATTGGGAAGAGAGACGGACCCATGGCAATTATAAGGCAAGATGCTGAGGGTGCTGTGGTGGTCTAGGGATACAGGAAAGGAACTATTGGGCATGGAGGCAATTATGAAGGGTTCTTTTTTCCCATGGACCAAACCCATGCCAGTTGCCATGAAGTTAACTCTGATTCATAGGGACTCCTTTGGGCCAGAGTAGAACGACATTCTGTTTTGTTTTTTTTTTCTATAACTGATTTTGTTGTTGTTGTTGTTTGAAATGCAGCAACAGGCCTTTCTTCAGACACACTTCTGGCTGGGCTTGAAGCTTCAACCTATGAGTTAGTAGCCCAGTATGTTAACCAACTGCACCACCCAGGGACTCCTCCATGTGACTAAAGAATGACTTAAGGACTTCCCCCACAGACCCAAACCAAATCCACTGCCATGGGCTTGGGGTTGACCTCATATATGGCACAATAGTCTGGCTCTGCTGATTTTCAGAACTGCACTTCTTTACTGGAGCAGAAAACCCTCATCTTTCTCCCAAGGAGTAGCTGGTGGGTTTGAACCATTAACTTTGCCATTAGCAGCAGCCCCACTCTTAGCCCAATATACCACCAAGAGTGGTTCAATTTGGAAAAATAGTATATGATCCCCTATCTATGAAGGGAAACCCCTGTCATAGAGTGCACTTACACAAATGAGAAAGAAATGAGTCCCCAAATGCCCGTTATAATCAACAATCTGGGGAAGGGTGTTCTGGGAAGCAGCTTTCAAATGTGGCTGGAGATTATAAAATTAATCAACCTAATCCCTGTTTTAAAGAGCCCTGATGGTACAATGGCTAAGGACTGGGTGGCTAAACAAAAGGCTGGTAGTTTGAACCTACCCATGGGCTCTAAAGGGGAAAAGACCTGACGAGCTGGTCCCATAACTATCTCAGCCTAGGACACCTTTGGGGGCAGTTCTACTCTGTCCTGTAGGGTCACTATGAGCTGACATCAACTTAAAGACACATAGCACGTTTGACTCTACGTCATTTGTTGATAGAGTTTGTGCAGAGCATTCTGAGTAGAAAACAGACTCAGGGGCATCTGACATCAACCAGCAACAGTCTCTTTCCTTGAGAAAGACTGTGGAAAGGGATGAGGAGGGAGCTTCCAAAAGCGTGTGGAAAAATGATACGAAAAAATAATGGAATTTTGCCATGAGCTTTTTGAAGCTCTCTTCATGAGAGCTAGTCCTCCATGGAGGTTTCTAGAAAAGTGAAACACAAAGGAAGAGGCTGGTAAGTCCCACTGAACAATTCCAGGGGAGATTGGGTCTTGACTCAGAGTACTTGAGCATTCTGGCTTATTCCTCCAAATAGCAAATCAGACTAGACCAGGTTCTGAGACTCAGGGAAGGCAAATAAGACACACCAGGCCCATGATTCAGACTTATGGGGAAAGTCACACTGGAGAGGGAAGGCCTCTTTACCTTGTGTGCCTGACAAGTGTCTCATTTGCCTCATGTAAAACCCAGCCCTGGAAAAAAGGCTTACAGTACCAGCTTCAAACTTGTGTTTGAATCTTGTCTCTGTCACTTATTAACTTAGCCACCTTAAATCCCTTCCTATAGTTTTCCTTCTGTAAATGAGGCACAGTTCCAATCATAGGGCCTTCAGTAAATGGCCATTATTAGCTAGACATGCACTCCTGTTTTCTAGGCGAGAGTTCTCAGCCAGGTTTTTGTGGGAGCTTGTTCTTCAGGGTATTGTCATAGGTGAATGTGTCACCCAGATTCCTCTCAGGGCCAAGAGACTGATTTCCCCAGCTGCTGAGAGAGCCACTGAGAGAAAAGGTCCCAGCTGTCTGGCCCCTATCAGGATTGCCTCAGCTGATGAGAGCTCATCCAAGGTCTGCTCCTTCCCCAAACTAACCTTCATCCAACGACTTGTCAATGTAGGGGTATAAATGGCATAGTGGAGGCATTTGACCCCCCTGTAACTTCACAAAAGGCAATGGAGGAAAATCAAGATAAAAGCCCAACGCTGATTCCTATGAGACAGAGATCAAAATGCCTCCACCCTCCTTTCTTTTCACAGTTTCTGACACCAACCATCCCTACCATGACACTCTCTTCTTCTCTGCTGGGTTTGATAATCCTTAAGTGGCAATGGCCACACAGAACTCGCAAACAATACTTATGTTTCTGGGGTTAATTGGGGACCTAGCAGGTGACAATTCAGGATCAGAAATGACTGGGGATATAGTTCTTCAGTCAGGACAGTCTCTTCCCAGTGGTGCCCAGAGGCAGAACTTTTTCTGGTCCTTGGCCTCTGCCCTGCAGCTCCTTGACCTCTGCTCTGCTTGGGACCGTGTACAAAGTTCTTTCAGCTCTGCTGATAAGTGCGTTGAGGCAGCCCGCTTTGTCTGGAAGCCTTGGCCCAAAGACACTCAGCTTTCTCATTCTGTGTGCTGGAGAGCTCCCTGTTCTGGGGTCTTGGTGCTGCTGCCTCTGCTTCCATGAGCTATTTATTTGCCACTGTTTTTCATTGTCTCCTGATGCATCCAGTGTCAGGGATCTCTGTCTCCTGGACAGAGGTGGTGCTCAGAGTAATAATCCTGGGTCCACAGAGCACACTCCACTGCTGGCTCGTCTTTCTCGGTGCTCTTGAAACTCCACTTTCTGTTTCTGAGTTAACTCACCCAGGATGACCAAACCGACCAATCCCTACATTAGGGGTCTACAGGTCTTATTTGAATGGTCTCACCTCTTCGAGGATGCCATGCCCCTTACTGATATTATTAGCATGCTATCTACTTCCCTCGGTGGCATAGTTCCACCCTGTCATTGGTAGGAGTTACAAAGACTATAGCTAGAGGAGAACTAGTAAGCAATTCGCTGCAACTTATTAGGCTACAAAGTCCCAGGCTACTGGTCACCACTTGGCCAGGTCCCAGTTACAGAGTTCCCTGTGATGGCTCCTTTTGCATATCAATGTGGCGAGGCTTTGGTGCCCAGTTTTTTTGTCAAACAAGCATTCATCTATTTGCTCTTGTTTTTTAAACATTTTATTAGGGGCTCATACAACTCTTATCACAATCCATACATATACATACATCAATTTTATAAAGCACATCTGTACATTCTTTGCCCTAATCACTCTCAAAGCATTTGCTCTCCACTTAAGCCCTCCACATCAGTTCCTCGTTTTTTGTCCCCTCCCTCCCCCCACCCCCCTCCCTCATGAGCCCTTGATAATCCACAGATTGTTATTTTGTCATCTCTTGCCATTTCCGGAGTCTCCCTTCCCCCCTTCTCTGCCGTCCATCTCCCAGGGAGGAGGTCACATGTGGATCCTTGTAATCAGTTCCCCCTTTCCAACCCACTCACCCTCCACTCTCCCAGTATCACCCCTCACACCCCTGGTCCTGAAGTTATAGTCCACCCTGGATTCCCTGTGCCTACAGCTCCCATATGCACCAGTGTACAGCCTCTGCCCTATCCAGTCCTGCAAGGTAGAATTTGGATCCTGGTAGTTGGGGAGAGGAAGCATCCAGGATCTGGGGGAAAGCTTTGTTCTTCATCGGTACTACATCGCACCCTGACTGAACCATCTCTTCTCCTAAATCCCTCTATGAGGGGATCTCCAGTGGTCGACATTTGGGCCTCTGGTCTCCACTCTGAACTTCCCCCTTCATTCTCTATGGTATATATATATATATATATATATATATATTCTTTTTTTTTTTTTGCATGATGCCTTATACCTGGTCCTTTTGGCACCTCATGATCGCACCGGCTGGTGTGCTTCTTCCAGGTGGGCTTTATTGCTTCTGAGCTAGATGGCCGCTTGTTCACCTCATCTATTTGCTCTTATGAAGGAGTTGGTCTCAAGCAAAATAGAATACTTTCCATAATGTGGGAAGGGGTAAACCTCTCAGCCAAAGGCCTTCAGCACAGAAAGGGAGTTTCCCTAGGGTGTGTTCTGGCCATTTTTATTCTTGTCTTTTCCCATCACCTAACCTATGGATTTTAAGATGAACATCGACAGAGCTCTTTAGGCTGTTGCCTGACCTATGAATTTGGAACTTGCCATTCCCCTATGCGAGCCAATTCCTAGAAATAAGCCTCACTCTCTGGGGCTCTGGTGTCGTAGTGGGTGGCCCATTGAGCGTCCAACAGCAAGGACATCAGTTTGAAAACACCAAGGGCTCCTTGAGGGAAAGATGAAGCTTCGTAATCTCCTGAAGAGTTACAGTCTCCAACGCCCAAAACGTCAGTTCTATACTGTTTTGCACAGTCACTTTGACTCCACCTTGATGGCAATGAGTGGCCGGTGCAGTGGTTAACCATAGGAGCCCTGGTGGATATATCGATATCTCCAGTTTCAGCTATATAACTGGTTTGGTTTCTCTAGGGCACACTGACTATGACACTCTCCATAGGCAGGGCTGAGACCTCTGTTGAGATTTCCCTCTTGTGCCCTTTTTGATTCCCCCCACAGGTGCTTATTCCCTGAGCATTCCTCAATAAATGTCAGGAATCCAGAGCTAATTCCATCACAGTGTCTCCTTCTTCCAGGGAGTCTGAATGGCTTCCGGGGAGTATGAACTGCAGTCTCCATCCAACTTCCTCCTTCTATTTCTATGATCCGGATCTTATTTGGGGCTCATTTGGTTGTAAACAGGCAAAGAGACCAGTACTTGGAAGAGAGAATCCTAGGAAAATGGAAAGGTGGGGAGAACAAGAGGACAGCTGGCTCTGTCGACCGTTCCTGACCACCACTGGCATGTTCCTGTGTTCTTTGTGTCTGTCTCTCAGGGCACATGCTGTAATCTCGCAATATAGAGCGCCTCCGCCTCGTGGCGGGACATGTGCTTCTGAGTTATGCTTGTTAGATGCCAGGCCACTTGCAAAAGCGGGACTTTCTTTTTCGTTTTTTGGTTGGAAATGCTCCAGAAAAAGCGTCTAGTTGACCCATCTTATGTCAGTGTCTCCACTGGGCCAATGAAAACAGCCTTGTGACCGTATTGAAATGTGGTGTCTTCCCCAGGGAAATGATGTTTCAGCCAGTGAGGTAGTTCACAGGGACAGATAAGAAAGGGGGTTGGGACAGATTAAAATAATAATAATAATGTCTATTTTCAAAGAATAGGGCCTTATTATTTTTCGCATGCCCCCATCTGAACACCCTACCACTGAATATAGGCAGGAGGTAGGGCCCACCTGTCACTCAAGCAGCTAAAAATGTACAGCACTTTCTGTAGCAGCTGCTAATGTGCCCATGTATTAGCACTTAGCACCCACCACTCCCATAAATGCCAATGGACTCACAGGAAGCACATGTAACTCCCCACACAGGGAACAGTCATTGAGCAGACAGGGGAGTTGACATCCTCCAGGACCTAATGCCACTTTAACCAATGACACATGAGGATAGGTGGAGCCACACTCCAGTTCCCTCAGCCTTTGGGTGGGACAACTACAAGAGGATTTATACTGTCTCTGGGAACCTACTCAATGACATTTCTTTATCGGCCCCTTCCCTTTGCTCTATCAGTATTACCCTTCTCTACTGGTCCTTCCTGGAGGCACCTCCAAAGGAAACAATAGTCTAGCTGCCATTCCAATTCTAGTGGATTCCAATTCTTGGTGATCGCATTCATGTGAGTCAATCAGAACTGTGCTTTCTGCAGATTCTTTCTCTCCCCTTTTTAAGAGTAGTTTTAAGGACACTGTGAAAGCTTCCCACCGTCCAGTTCCAGAACATTTTCATCGACCCTGCAGCCATTAAGCACTCATTCCCCATTGCCCCTCCCACCCCACCCTGGGAAACCACCAATTTACTCTATGGCTTTACGGGATTTACCTGTCCAGCATTTTTCCTCTAAATGGACTCACAATACATGGCTTTTGGTGTTTGGTGTCTTTCACTTCATGTCTTGCGTTCACCTGTGTTACAGAGTGTGTCCGAATCAAAGGCCTTAGTTTTCTTGTGGCAGACTATATGTATATCCCACTCAGTGTAGATCATATTTTCTCTATTCTTCTACTGATGGGTATTGTTGGCTTATTGTTTACCTTTTGCCCATAGTGATTAGTGCAGCATCCATCTGGGTACTCGTCTTTCATTCTTTTAGATATGCACTTGGGAATGGACTCCCTGGATCAGCTGGCAAGGGTTCATGACCAAGTGGGTTATGTTGGGCTGCTAACCGTAAGGCCAGCATTTTGGACTCTTTAGCTACTGCGAGATAGAAATGCTCTCATAATGATCCACAGCCCCCCAGACCCACCAGCCGCAGTTCTACTCTGTCCTTTCGGGTTGCTGTGAGTCAGAATCGACTCGATGGCAGTGGTAGTGATGAAGCCAGCGACTTGAGAGTGGAACCAGGGACCGTGGAGAATTCTGGCAGTAGCCATGGTGTCCTCACTACCCAGATGACAGCAGCCACCAGTGAACACAGGAGGCACAAGCAAAGTTCTCGCTGCCTTCATGCTGGCGACCCGGCTGCCCCTGCTTCCTCAAATGCCATTTCCTCAGCTTTACTGGCAACGGGGTGTACTCCCTATTATCATATCACCAACTCTTTCAATGGTCCACCTAGCCAGGTGTGATTCCAGACACTAACTGTGCAGCCACCATCAGCGAAGGTGGCTGCCCACCTCATTTGTACACATGCAAAGAATGTGATCATTCTTGGCAATGGTGTCCTTAGTCATCCTGGTTGGTATATTTACATCCTTGGGGAGCTGGGTCAGTGAGCAAGCGCTTCTCAAGGTGCCCGTATGATCTGTTTACTGAGAGTGCCAGCCCAAGGATCTGACTTGCCACCCACAGTGAACGCACCTCTGAGGCAAAGGGGAAGGCTTCTTTCTAACTGGGAGACCAGCAGGTCTTCTGCAGACATCACTCCCCTGCAGCACTCTGATCCGAGGCCTTTCATATTCCAAAGAGCAGCATTAAGATTCCCATCTGTCACCCAGTCAGACTCACATGTGCGAATTCTCTTTTCAGAGCAAGACAGCCAATGCAGTGAGCTGGGTAAAGGGGCAGTCTCACTCTGAGGAGACTCAGCCAGGAGTGTAGGGACAGGGAGTGAAATGTACAGCTTCCAGCTGCCACCCAAGCCTCCTTAGTGCAGTGGCATGAGAGCAAAGAGATAGTCCTTTGTGACTCTTTGACCTCCTTCCTGGCCTTGGTGGAATTAACACTGCTCAGTGCCAGTCTCTTCTGAATATACGGAAAAGATAGCTCAGAAAAGAATAGAGTTAAATAAGAGCAGGACAGAGTAAGGTGGCTTCATGGTGTTGCATTTGTGTGTCTCAGAGCCCATCCTGGCTCACAGTGACCCTCTGTGACAGAGAAGAACTGTTCCACAGATTTTTCTAGGCAGAATTTTAAGGAAATGTACCTAGCAGCACAGTGGTTGCATGTGCGGCTGGAACAGAGAGACTGGCAGTTTGAACTCACTGATCCCCATCGAGAGAGTGAAGACGTGACTGCCTGCTCCCATGAAGACTCCTAGCCTATTGTTGTCTGTCCATTTGTGGTGCTGTGGTAAGTTGTGTGTTACTGTGATGCTGGAAGCCACGTGACTGGTATTTCAAATGCCAGCAGGGTTACCTCAAGTGAAGAGGTGTCAGGGAAACTTCCAGGCTAAGAACAGAATACAAAGAAGGGTTCCACTGCCCACTTCAGAGGAAGTAGCCTCTGAAAACGCTAACACAGTGTGCCTTTCCTTCCCGTCACAGGGAGTCAGAATCGCCTCAATGGCACATAACAACCAACAACACCTTTGAGGAGGGAAATCTCCTTCAGTAGGGCTGGGTGAGTTTAAACTGGGTGGCTTCTTGGTTAGCACTTGAGCTCTGAATCATCTCACCACCAGGGCTACCATCTTCATGATGCAGGCAAATAAAACCATCTTGGTCCTGCTCGGTATTGCCAGCGTCAGCATGCTCTTTCTCCCATAAGCACATGTCTGGTGGTTGGACCACAGCAAACCCGGTTGACACTATTTCCTCATCACCCCGTGTGTGTGAGAGTAGAAGTGAACCATGAAGTTTTCTTTGATTAAAAACATTTTTATTGTGATTTGGGTGACGGTTAAAGAGCAGCTCAGCTGTCCATTGAGCAATGCATACACATTTTGTTTCATGTCATTGATAGCAATTCCCACAATGTACCATCACTTCCCCCACATCTTCTTGTTTCTTGTCTCCAAGCTGCCTTCATTCTCAACTTTTTTGAACTTCGTTCTTGGGGGAATGCTGTCTTTTGATCTCATGTGATCTATTATTCTACGGTATTTGTATGTCTCTAATGTCATTGTTCCCATTATAGACCTGTCTATTGTTTGGTTGAACATCGAGCCATGATGAGTTCAGTTCCAGACCTGCAGGGTAACTAAGCACCATAGTCTTGCAACTTCACCAGCTTTTATCCAAACAGTAAGCTTGGTGTTTTATCATGATTTTGAGTTTTGCCCCACATTTCCCTTCTACTCTAATCAAGCCCTTCTAATGTGATCTCTTTCATAGCAGTCGATAGTGGGAGCTAGGCACTATCTAGTTCTTCTGGTCTCCAGTGGTGGAGGGTGATCGTTGCTTGAGTCACTAGTCATTGATTCATTGTGCCCAATCAGTTCTCCTCTTCTGCTGTCCTCTGGATGGGGAGAGACCAACTGTTGCCCCTTTCCTGATTGCTCAGGAACTTTGAAAATCCCAGAGACGATGGTCCTGATCCCCCAGGCTCAACAACTCATTCACTCACAGTTTTTGCATCTGTCTCAGAGATTTGTTCCACCCCCACCCCGTTTTATGACATTGGTCCCTGTATGCTCCACCATATACCTGGATCTATTTAACAACCAAGGTCAATACATTCTATAAACTTTTCAATGGCCGAGGATTCTGAAGAAGATTGCCAGGCTTCTCTTTCACAGCTCCTCTAAGTGGGTTGGGAATGACAACTTTTCCCTTAATAGCAGAGCTCATTAACTGTTTACACCCCTAGATACTTCTTACTCTTAGAAAACTCACTGCCATCGTATCCATGCTGACTCACAGCCAACTTATAGGGCAGCGTAGAACTGCTCTTTGAGTGTCTGAGACTCGAACTCTTTATGGGAGCAGAATGCCTTATCTTTCTCCCACAAAGCGGCTGGTAGTTCCAAACTGCTGATATAGCAATTAGCAGCCCAACTTGTAGCCACTAGGCCACAAAGGCTTTTTTTCTTCTTAGCAAAGAGAGGGAAAATAAGCAAATGGAACATTCCCCTGGGGCTTCCCGTGGATGCTGCCATGGGAGCTGGATCCTGAGGGCCCGGATTGGCTGAAGCTCCATTTACACAGGAACACATGCCTCCCTTGTTAGTATTTGCATTGGGGAAGCCATTTCCTGCGCTGACATTTTGCATCTAGTTAAATGCCAGCAACTCCAGAGAGACGTAGCTTTTACCTGTGGCTCTGCCCTTCTGGACAAGCCTTTGGTGCTCGATGGGGCTACTTTCAGTCTATGATTTACATGTCCTTTTGGATCCCTTCGATTCTTGTTTTTGTTTTGATTAACACAAACTGGATGAACAGCTTCAGGCTTAATATAATCGCTGCTGAATATTTCATTGGGAAATGTTCTTAAGAAGGCAGTTGGCATCCATGATCTAAGTGCATGCATAGAGATTTCTTTTCAGATGGTAAAGTGGCTTTGATTAATTATTGTTATTATTAGTGAATTAAAGACAAATGTGCCCCAAATGTGAAAATTAGGTGTGTGTGTGTGTGTGTGTGTGTGTGTGCATGTTTTAAAGAGCACATGGCTTGGTGATAGAGAGGGCAAAGCACTGGTGAGGAGCACATGACAGTGTTCAGAGAGATGACAAAGGGTAGTGATGAAACAAAACAGATTCCAACCTCACTTCCTCTGCTCCCTGCCTCAGAGGGAGGTCGCAACAAGGAGCAGAAAAGCCAAGGGCATTTCCTGCCCTCTCACAGCTGGCAAGCACCACAGAAGGCACGGGGTTTTAATGCCGTGGCTTTGCTGCTGTGGGGCAGGGAGGGGGGCTTGCCATAGTTTCCACACGCTGACATCACAAACATACCGCAAGTGGGTGCCTTTAACACACCAAAGTCAATGTTCTCACAGCACCGGAGGCTGACAGCATCATGCCAGTGCACCAGCTTGAGGCTGACAGCATCATGCCAGTGCACCAGCTTGATGGGCAGGCTCTCTTTGTCCATCCCTGGGGGCTGAGGGCTGGTGGGCGGTATTCTTGTTTTGGCTTCAATAACCTCCATGGTTGGTGGTCCTTGGAGCTCTCTGCATGGCAGCTGCCTTCTTCCCTTGGAGTTGGTTTGCTTCAGTGTTGAATTGAATCCTTTTGTATCAGCCAAGTGATTGGTGTAAGGTACAGCCTCTTTAATGTCACAAAGAAAATCTCTGCCCAGGTTGGATTACATCCACAGTAAAAAATCCCACTCCTGTAGAGCTCACTCCAGCTCATCATGGCCCTCTCCAGGGGGGTTCCATGGCTGGGCATCTTTGTGGAAGCACACAGCCACAGTTTTTCTCCAGAGAAACAGCTAGTGGGTTCTGAACTACCGACCTTGTTGTGAATAGCCCCCTTCTTAACATGTGCGCCAGAAGCCCTGCTCTGCGGTTTGATGAGCAGCCCTTCTGGCCATTGCTAAGGGCTACATGGCAAAACCATTTGGTACAAGCAACGTTGTCATCAGCAAAGAATGAGTTTAGCTGGCCTCAGTAGGATGCTCAGCAGGGAAGTGATAAACTGCTTGGCTTGGGTTTTATGCAGGAGAACCATGGGAGCTGAGATGTGCAGTCTCTTGATTTGAACCCAGACACTCTATCTCCCAGCCTGAACTCTCACCATCATACTCAAATTTTGGGGGTCAAATGTTTGACTCACCTGAGAGATGTGCAGGTGAAAGCGTGCCCCAGAAATATCTCCCTCCCATCCCTGTCATCTCGGAGAGTTCTCCAGATAAGGATTGGTGGTTCATGTGAAGGGACATATTGTAGCATTGCCCTTGCACTCCTCAAAGGCAAGAAAATGACCCACAGCACCTCGAGTTGCCAGCAGTGTCAAAGGGGATGTGCTCCTTGAGACTCAAGCTGAGTCCCCAGGAGACGAGCTCTCAACTGTGGAATTAGCGCTTTTGAAAAGGGGCAAATCTTCCAGCAGTTCTCTCTTCAGAGGCCTGGCCGTATGCTCTGAAGACTTGTGGGCACGCTCACTCTGGTGAACCCAAATTCTTGGGAGAGGCTGATCTGTCCCTAGAAAACTGGCCACATGCAAAAGCATAGAGACCAATATCTGCCTCCTGCTGGAAGGATCTGGAAGCAGAATGGTGGCTGGAGTCCTCTAGGAGGGAAGTTGAGAGCCAGGAGAGGCATCAAAGCCACAGTTCCAGCAGGTGGTGTCCTAAGGCTCAGGGAGCTTGCCAAAGATCAAGTGAGTCCTGGAGGTGTCTGCAGCCCATCTTGCTGAGGGCCTCCATTTATTTCATATATCTATGGATAATGGGAAGGGCCCCCAAGGCCCGCTGGCTGACCTCATATGATACGCCGTAAAATGTCCACCTTGGCATCCTCCAAATCTCTGAAAGCTGCAGCCCCTCCCACCCACTGGCAGCCTTCTTGGACAGGATCTCCTCAACACTGCTGCAACCATGGGCTCACACACAAGGACCATTGTGAGGACGGTGCAGGACAAGGTGATGCTTCAATCTCTTGTGTGTACTTTTGCTATGAGTCAGGAGCTCACTCAATGGTATCTAACAAGTTATTGTGAGATGACATAAGAGGACTTCGTGGAGGCCCTTCCAAGAGAGGGTTGGAAGATAGCATGGTAAGAGGCCTGGTCAGGAATGTGCTCATTGTGCTCATTGTTTCCATCCCCTTCTCCCGGAAGCCAATGCTCTATGGAGGAAAGGCAGGCCCAGAGACAGGGAAGGGCTAGGGAAGAGGGAGCGATAGGAGAGCAATAGAAAAGACAGATTTCTCTCCCTCATTCCCAGTATAGCCCCTCAAACCTCAGGCAAAGCCTCTGATTCTGAGGCTGAGGCTTATAATAGGATCAGACTGAACATTTAATCCCTCAAGCTGCCTGGAAAGTGTGGGAGCTGATTAAGATGGCAAGAGATGAAGAAGGAAGGAATCTACTGGTTACAGATGTGAAAGCACCTGTTAGTGAAGCCTTCTCAATTTCTTATTGCCTTATCAATGTCATCAGTCCACTTAATGTACTCACTTTCCAAACGCCTATTAACCAATTGTACATACCTTGAGTTCTTTCTAGGAGGCAATATTAATATTCTCATTACCGAGTTGAGGCCACAGAAGTTTGGACAACTTCTGGTTGTTGTTGTTGCTGGCAGGTGCTCATCAAGTTGGTTCCAACTCATAGCAACCCCCGTGCATACCGGAAGGGAGCATGGCCCCATCCTGTGTCCCCCTCTCTGGAGGGCACTTGCCTCAAATCTTTAAATTCAAAGCTTCATGTTTTGTCAAATTAAATCATTTCTTCAGTCAATCTCAGAAATCTTTATGTAAAAATGTTGGAAACGCCTTTCACTCAAGGTCTAGGGAGGCTGAATAAGGTGAGAGGGGCTCCAGGAGAAATGGTGGGAATCACTCCTGCAGGTGAGTGGTAGGTTGGCGAGGCCAGTCTGACTTGCCTCCCTGGTGACTGACCTCAACCAGCAATGGGTAGCTGGACACATGGCATGAAGTGACCTCTGGTCTTCGTGGCGGTGGATGCCAGTAGACTGTCAGGTATGGGAGACCCATGAGAAAATAGGTTACTTTTCTCTTTCTCTCCAAGTTTCTCTGTGATCTCTTTATGCTGCCTGAGCCCGAATGCATACTGACAAAGGCAGACATGTGCACACACATGGCAAAGTAAATAGAGACGCCCACATTCACAGACGTATTCATCCACGTGCAAATAGGCACATATGTGCACATGCATGCCAAAGCAGACACAGACATCCATGAATGCACATGTATTCGGTGCAAGCTGATTTTCATGGGGGAAAAGATCAGATCTATCACTGTCAAGTCCACTCCAACTCAAAGCAACTGTAGAGCACAGAGGAGAACTGCCCCATTGGGTTTCCAAAGCTGTCATCTTGTCAGACACAGTCAGCCACCACTTTCAACTGCAGAGCAGCTGGGGTTTTCCAACTGTCGACCTTTCACTTAGCAGCCGAGCACTTGCTGGTTTTCATAGGAGTCTGGAAATCAGTTTCATTGCCTGCTAGTCACACCTCCTCTGTGAGTTAGCACAGCCTGGTAAGCTTGGAAGGAGAAAAATCTTCCTTTCCGAGGTAGTTGAGTGGTTTTCCCCTGAGGAAATGGTTCAGAAAAAGACTTCCTTCAAGAAATCAGAACACTTTTGAAGAGAAATTTCCTGCCAAAACATTTGTTTGCTTGACAACGAGACAAGTGAAGCAGCCCCCTGATTTCCCCCTTGGGTCCTCTTTCTCATCATGACTGCTCTGCTCAGCTACAAGGCTCCAGGTCCTGGGAGCAAGGGTGCCCTTCTATTTGGAACCTCACAGGGCTCCACTGTGAGTCAGGGAAAGACCTTGAAACTTGAGCATCCTGAAACGGGGCCTGCATAGCAATATCATCTGTCATCAGGCTCATCGTTTCTCTCATTTTTTGTAAGATCATTGAGCCCTTGGAGCCCTGAGAAGTTCTCTCAGAGGAAGCCATCCTCCTCCCATGAATCCAAGAGGGACTGCTTAAAGATTGTTGTCTTCTACTTACAGGAATACCAGCAACCAATTGCCATTGAGTCAACTCTGACTCATGGAGAGCCCAAGTGTGTTAGAGAAGTCCGGTCCCTAGAATTTTCCATGGCTGGGGTGGTTTTTTTTCCAGAGGCATATCACCAGGCCCTTCTTGGAAGGCACCTCTGGGTGAACTCAAAACTTTAACCCGTAGTTCGCAGCCTAGCTCATGAACAATACCATCGAAGGACGGTACAGTTACTTGCAAATGGTCAGCTGCAGTAGATGAACCAAGGTGAAGTAAATGCCTGAGAAACATCAACCAGAGGAAAGCAGAGTGAACCCCAAGGTTCTTGGGAAGAGGGCCAGAGAGAGAAAAAGGAGAAAACAGCTTTCTCGGGACATCAGAAAGGAAAGGACTCCACTTTGTGGATGCCATAGAACAATCCCAAGCCAAGCATGGGTGAGAAACAGACCCCACCCAAACCCAGCGGGCTGGATTCTGTCGCCAAGTGTTGAACACCAGACATGAATATGACAGAGCCGCTAGTCGTCCGTGGAAAGAAACTGTTTGCCCATTGTCTGGTAGTTTTGCAGCATTTGAACAACCAGGCCTCTGCTGCCTCTTCTGGCCTGAAATATAATTGCAGCCATAACCGCCCAGCTTTCAATGGGTAGAACTCCCTGGGGAGGGCTAACTACCCAAATCATTTGGGAGATCATTTTAGGATTGTCCAGGAGATCTTTGGCTGTGTCTATTATATGAACGATGGTGTCTTTGTTTTAAAAAAAGAAACTTTTTATTGTAAGGTGTGTTAAGATTTACAGAGAAAATCAGCTTTGCATGTAACAATTTATACACGTTTTGTTATGGGATATTGATGACAATCTGCAATGTAATATCACTCATGCCATTGAAACTCTGCTTCCTGTTTTCATTCACCCTTCTCCCCTAACCTTGCCTGCCTTTTGAATTTGGCCTTGGGCAAATACTGCCTATTTGCTTTTGAATGGTTGATGGTTCTGAGGAAAGTGTGCTCCTCAGGTGTGATGAAGGAAAGTCGGCTCCCTCCCTGAATCTGGGAACAGATGGTGGGGCTGCCCTGGAAACAGCAGGCCAGTCAGCTGGAGCAAAAAAGGCTTGGACTCTAAAGCCCTGGCAGGGCAGACTGAAGCTACCTGGACTGTTTTTTCTTAACCCAATGGCTCCTGCTACCCTCACCACCCCCAACTAGGTAAAAGGGAAGAAAGATGCATTTTCTTTACAGAGGCAACTTTCTAGAAAGGAGACCAGCCCACCAGCTGTGAAAGGTCCCCTTAAACCATTTTACTTTGAGCAGGAGGAAGAAATGTTGAGATTCCCAGGGCCACGTGGAATTGTGGATCCTCTAGTTTAGGTTCCAGTGATGCCAGATCGATTTTTCTAGAGAAAGTCAAAATTCCTGTTTTCTTAAAAACCTCCTGATTTTTTTCAAAGGCGATTCAATAACATTGGATAGAAGCCAGGTAGGCCAAAGAGCCCTGGTGGCACAGTGGGTTATGTGTTGGGCAGCTAACTAGAAGGTCAGTAGTTTGAAACCACCAGTCACACAGGGGGAGCGGGGGGTGGGGGATAGGGTGGGGGTTGGTGCAGAGATGAGACTTTCTGGTCCATATAGAATTTCAGCCTCGGAAACCCACAGAGGCAGTTCTGCTCGGTCTTACAGGGTCACTGTGAGATGGAATCTTCTAGATGGCAGTGAATAAGCAGGCCAACCAGAGTCCACACAGGTCCTCCTTTGGCCATGGGAGACCCCAGTCTGTGACCCTCACAGAATCGACCTTTGTGTATCGATGTTAAAAGTGAGATCCAGAGAGGGGAGCGCCTGTCCCCTTGAGGAGCACCGAGTTGACTTTCCAGTCTCCAATCTGTACCAGACACTCCAGGTGCTCCTTCTCTTCACTCACAAATTCCTGATTCCGTGTACTCGCCTCAGTCACCAAGGGCCAGCTCTGAAAGTCCCTTTGCTGGTGCTGGCTGAATGTGCTGAGGACCATATGCCCCTGGGACAAGCCCTGACCAGGCCCCTCACTCCTTGGATGGCAAAACTCTGAGAGGCGTGTGCTACACCTACCCCTGGAGACTTCCTAAGTGATTAAGTAGCAGGTCCCCAGATTTGTAATTGGATTCACAATCTATTTGTTATCGGTGGCCTTCCCTCCACTGGCTCACAACCCCACATCATTACCTGCATGCTCAGAGTTTCCTAAATAAGCTCATTGCCTTTAAGTCTTTGGCCAGGGTCTGCTTCAGTGAGAACCCAAACTAAGCCCAGGTCTGAATCGTTATGTGTCCTTCCTGCCATCCAGTTGATGCCGACTCATGGCGACTCTATAGGATAGGGTAGAACTGCACCTGTGAGTTTCTGAGACTGGAATTCTTTTTTTTTTTAACAATTTATTAGGGGCTCATACAACTCTTATTTCAATCCATACATATACATACATCAATTGTATAAAGCATATCCGTACATTCTTTGCCCTAATCACTCTCAAAGCATTTGCTCTACACTTAAGCCCTTTGCATCAGGTCCTCTTTTTTTTTACCCTCCCTCCCGCTCCCCACTCCCTCATGAGCCCTTGATAATCCACAGATTGTTATTTTGTCATATCTTTCCCTATTCGGAGTCTCCTTCCCCCCCTTCTCTGCCGTCTGTCTCCCAGGGAGGAGGTTACATGTGGATCCTTGTAATCTGTTCCCCGTTTCCAACCGACTCACCCTCCACTCTCCCAGTATCGCCCCTCACACTCCTGGTCCTGAAGGTATCATCCACCCTGGATTCCCTGTGCCTCCAGCTCCTATATGTACCAGTGTACAACCTCTGCCCTATCCAGTCCTGCAAGGTAGAATACGGATCATGGTAGTTGTGGGGAGGAAGCATCCAGGATCTGGGGGAAAGCTGTGTTTTTCATCGGTACTACATCTCACCCTGACTGACCCATATCCTCTCCTAAACCCCTTTGCGAGGGGATCTCCAGTTGCCAGCAAATGGGCTTTGGGTCTCCACTCTGCACTTCCCCCTTCATTCACTATTATATATATATACCATATCCATACCATATATATGGTATATATATATATATATATATATATATATATATATATATATATATTGCATAATGCCTTATACCTGGTCCTTTTGGCACCTTGTGATCGCACAGGCTGGTGTGCTTCTTCCATGTGGGATTTTTGCTTCTGAGCTAGATGGCCGCTTGTTCACCTTCAAGCCTTTAAGACCTCAGACACTATCTCTTTTGATAGCCGGGCACCATCAGCTTTCTTCGCCACATTTGCTTATGCACCCTTTTTTCTTTGGCAATCGTATCATGGAGGTGTGCAGCCAATGCTGTGATTTCTTTGTTCTTTGATGCCTGATAACTGATCCCTTCGGGACCTCGTGATCACACAGGCTGGTGTGCTCGTCTATGTGGGCTTTGTTGCTTCTGAGATAGATGGCCCCTTGTTTATCTTCAAGTCTTTAAGACCCCAGACACTATCTCTTTTGATAGCCGGGCACCATCAGCTTTCTTCACCACATTTACTTGTTCACCAGCTTTGGTTTCACCAGTTGTGTCGGGAGGATGAGCATTGTAGAGTGCCAATTTAATAAAAGAAAGTATTCATGCATTGAGGGAGTGCTTGAGCTAAGGCCCAAGGTCCTGCCGCCACCTAAATACTAAACTTTTATATATAGACACATAGATCTATTTAACCATCAATATATATATATTTATATTTATATATATTTGCATGTACATGTCTTTGTCTAAACCTCTTTAAATGCACTTTGACTCCTAGCTCTTTCCTCCATCTCCCTTGACTTTCCTCCTGTCCCAGTACCATGCTCCTTCCCCACCTGGGTTACAGCTATACCTCTTCTTTACGTAACCTTACCGTTGATCATTCCCTACCAGGCCTGCCACTTCCCCCTCACTACCATTTTGAGTCCCATGTTGTTCCCTTGTCCCTGTGTTTGTTAACACCACTTCCTTACCCCCCCCCACACCTCCCCCTTTCCCAAGTGCCCCCGGAACAGTCAGTCCTGTTGTTTTCCCTCCAGACAGTTCATCCAGCCTGTCTTATTTAGACAGACCTGTGGAGACACTAACATGCACGAAAACAAGACAGAGGAAAACAAAGCAACGGTATACAACCAGACAACAATACAACAAAAAACAAACCACTGACAAAGAACAAAACAAAACACATTAAGAAAGAAGAGCTTATAGTTAGTTCAAGGATCATTTGTTGGACCTTAGGAGTGTTTTCCAATCCAGTCTGTTGAGGCACCACAACTTGGCCCCAATGTCCACTTTCAGCATTCCCTGGGGACCTTGCCACTCCATTCCCTTGCTGTTCCACTGCACTCCACCACACTTTGCCTCGCTGTGGTGGAATCAGGTTAGGTGCAATTCGCACACTGTGTCTCCAGTGCTGTCCCCTGTATCACCCTTGGTCACTGAGGGGCATCATGTCTCATAGTGGGGCCAGCCATGTTGGTCTCTTTGTGGACTGGCTGCTCTGAGACTGGAATTCTTTAGGGGAGTAGAAAGCCTCATCTTTCTCCCTTGGAGTGGCTGGGGATTTCAAATTTGCCACTTCAGACATTGCTTTTCGCAGCCCAACACATAACCCCTATACCCTACCATAGCTACAGAAAACAATAAAGAAACAAAATCCAACAACACTCATTGCCATTGGGTGCATAACAATCCTATCGAGAGAAAATACTCCGGCCACCTGGGTTTCCAAGGCTATAATTCTTTGTAAAAATAAAATTGTGTTATGTTCTCAGTGAAAGTTTACATAACCGATTAGATTCTCATTTAACAAGTTCTCTACTTGTTTAGTGACATTAGTTACTTTTTTCAATAAAAAGGAAAGCGGAAAATTAAAAAAAAGAACAAATGAAAAACGTGTTAAGGGTAAAGACAAATGATAAGATGTTAATGTTTAACCTAATCATATCTGCAACAATACACTTTCTGATGTACTGACGGTGAGCAGGGTTTAATCCCATCCCTGGTGAATGGTCCCATGGGATTTAATGGAGGCTTATTCTCTGTGGAATCTCTGCCAATGCATTTTGAGTTTTTATACTCAGCTAAGGCTATAACTCTTTATGGGAGAAGAAAGCCTCCTCTTTCTCCAAAGGAGCGACTGTTGAATTCCAACTGCTGACCTTGCAGTTAATAGCCAACACATAACCCATTATGCCACCAGAAGAGAGATTTGTCTCTGGGTGCCTTCCAATGCAAGCACTACAAATATGCAAGGAGGATATTTTTTTCTGTACTGGAGCCAGGTCAAGTCAGAACCAGTGTGTCCATGGTTTGCAGCGAAGTCAGAGGAAGAAGAGGGTAGACTGTCTATAACTTCTCTTAGCCAGGGAAATGCTAGGCCTGGAAGGGGGCATGCTGGCTCAACCATATTCAGAAAGTCTGCACACTAACCTCCCCGGCTCAAATAATTACCAGCACAATGTCTCTGAATATCACCTGAAAGCAAAATAGTGAAAGCACCATTTCCATTTCATAATACTTTTATTAAATGTAAACTTCAATTCAGTGATGTGAAGAAGCTGGGAAAATTATCTTTTCATTTCTTTCTTTTTCTTTCCCTCCCTTTCCCCTTCTTCTCCACAGAACTGAGAGGCAGAGGGAATAAAGGCAGCATGGCAACAGCTGGAGGACACCGTGGGGTCAGGGTCACCATTTAACCCATGCTTCTCCAGTTTGGAGGGGCAACTGGATGTCCTCATTTGTGAATTTGCTTATTGATCTTTTTGAGTTAACAAGGTCATGGTAAAAAATGATTGTTGGTGTTTTTGTTAGGAACCTTCTAGTCCAGTCCAACTAACTCATAGTGACTCAATGCATCACTGCAGAGCTCTCTAGACCAATGGTTCTCAACCTGTGGGACCCTTGCACAGGGTGACTGTAACACAATTACAGTTATGAAGTAGCAATGAGAATATTTTTATGGTTGTGGAGGTCACCACAACATGAGGAATTGTATGAAAGGGTTGTGGCATTAGGAAGTTTGAGAACCACTGCTCTAGGCTTTTCTATGCTGTAATCTTTACAAGAATGAGTTGCCTGGTTTTTCTTCCAAGAACAGAGCCGCTGGTGGGTTTAAACCTTCAACCTTTTGGATAGCAGCTGAGCACTTAACCATTGTGCCTCCAGGGCTCTTTGATAAACTCTATTAGAGGATCTTAACCATTGCAACCCCATGGATCCTTTTGGCATTTAGGAAAGGCTATGGAACACCTTCCCACTCCCCAGAATAATATTTCCAAATACCTTCAATGAAATACAGAATCACAAAGGCACAAATTGTATTGAAATGCAGTGATAAAAATAAAAGACATTGGATTTCAGGCAAATATACATGTTAATAAATACATTAAATCTCATCTGATGGTGGGTCTAATAAACCAAACCCACACCATTGAGTTGATCCTGACTCACTGTGACCCTATAAAAAATTCCTCAGGCTAAATCTTTACAGGAGCAGATCATCTCACCTTCCTCTCAGAGAACAACTGGTGCCTTTGAACTGCCAACCTTGAGGTTACCTGCCCAATGGCTCACCCACAGCGCCACCGTGAGTTCTAGATAGTGATGAGCATGAACTGTACTCAACAATGACTGCAACGACTTGCATGGGGTGTGAAAGCATGTAGAATTTCTCTCGGTGGTAATCGCATGGCTATTCTGAACACAGCTGTGGACATGCTAAACTGCCCTGCTAGCTTAGGGAAACTAATTCAACCAGGATTGTCTCTCATCCAATTTGACATTGCTCCCCAGCCTGCTGGGGCTCAGTGGCTCAGTGTTAGGGACCCTTGTCTAGATACCAGGGCTGGCATGGAGAAAGTCATTCCTCTGCAGCCTTCTAGTGTGTGGGGGAAGATATTAGTGTTAAGCCTTGGCAGGAAATTGCTGGATTTTCCTGGCAGCCACATTCTTAATAACCATTTACTGGATACTTATTATATTCTGAGGGTAAATTGGTGGTTCAGTTGTAGAATTCTCCTTTTCCATGTGGGAGATCTGGGTTTGAGTCCAAGACAATGCAACTCATATGCATCACTCATTTGTCAGGGGGATGCTTGATTATTGCTGTGGTACTGAACTGATTTCTGTGTTGCTATGATACTGAAATGGGGAAGCTTGGTTGGGTGCGGCTATGAGACTGAACCTGTTTCTGTGATGTGTCCAGACTAAGATGAGCAATGAAGAAGAGCCTGGCATTCTACTTCTGAAAACCAGTTAACGAAAACCCCTGTGAATCACAATCTGATGCACAACCAAAGAGATGGTGCAGGACCAGGGAGAATATTGCCCATGGAGTCACTGGGAGCTGGTTGTCACAGTGAGTTGGACTGGAGGCTGACTCAACAGCAGCTAACAACCATTGTGTTCCAGGCACTCGATTTGCTTTAAAAATCTAGCTCAGCCTTCTGGTACAGGGAAGTGATTAATCATGCCTACTTTATAGCACACCGTGAACCCTGATCAATGTCAGGCCCTGCTTGTGTTTTGTCCCTCCTTTTCCACATTCACATCACTTCCATTCCCCTCTTCAGACTAATACCCCCTGCTGGGTGCTTGATGTGTGTGTGTCCTTATAGGCATACAGCCATGTGCACTACACCATGCTGCCATGTGCACTAGACCATGCTGCTTGGTGAATGGGCTTTCAGCTTCCATGAATGGTACTGCAATATAAATCTCATTCAGTTTCTGACGTTTTCAACTCCTTGCAATGTCATTAAGAGTTATTGCCATGCTGCATATCAATTGCATGTGCTGCTGCATGCCACTTGGTCATGAGCAATCATCATCTTTCTTTTGTTTCCTTCTTCAGTTGTCTGTTGATTGGCATCCAATTCGGCTCCAACTCTTCTCTACTGCATGTATCAGCGTGGTGACCATTCTTGTAAAAATGCCCCAAGGGCCCTGTGAATTGGATAAATAGCTTGGCCTATATACCCAGGAATTATGCGTTGGGCTGCTAACCCCAAGGTGAGTGTTCCAAACCACCAGCTATTCCATGGAGCAAAGAGAGGCTGCTGCTGTCGTAAGAATTTAGATTTGTAAACCTAAAGCAGCAATTCTACTGTGCCTGGTAGGGTTGCTCATGAGGAAGAATCAACTGGGGTTTTGTTTGTTTTTATACATCCAGGAGAGAGCTTTGATGGGGGAGATATTAAGTCCTTGGCTGCTAACCCAAAGGTCAGTAGTTTGAAGCCGTCTTCCACACACTGTGGGATAAAGGCACGGCTGTCTACTTCCCAATAGAAGCCTTGAAAACATCATGGGACCATTCAGCTTTGTTTGATAGGGTCACGAGGAATGAAAGTCAACTCAGTGACTGTGCTTCTTTGGTTGTACGCCCAGGATGGGCTCACTAGATGCTAGGGTCCATTCAATGGACTTTCACTAAGCTCTGCCAGATTGCTGTGCAGCAAACCTGCATCATTAGCAGTGTTTCTCTGCTTTCCCCGGATCTCCAATGACACTTGGTATGTTTGTCTTTCTAACTGTTGCCCGTTTGATGGTTTTAAAAGGCCAAGCACAAAAAACTCATCTATCCCAGGCACTTTATGGTTCTGTAGCAGATTCTTAGGGTTGCCATGCCACATTCCTTTGACCCATCTCTGACACCATCTCACTGCCTTCCAGTCAATACCGACTCATAGTGATCCTGTGGGGCAGTGTACAATTGCCCCCTGCGAGTTTCAAACACTTCAACTCTTTATTGGAGTAGAAAACCCCATCTTTCTTCCTTGGAGCTAGTAGTTTTGAACTGTTGACCTTGAAGTCAGCAAACCAACTTGTAACCACCGCACTTCCAGGGCTCCTCCTGATATCCATTATAGCAGTGGCGAACGACTCTATGTAAGTGCAGTCTCCTGCTGAAATGGTGTCTTATCACAACTGTGCAGCACGCAGCTCTCCATGTCCTTCTGCCTCGAAGCCTTTTCAAAGGCATGGAAAACCAAACCCAGGAAGGTAGGAGAGGTCACCTTACTAGGAGGAATGCTCAACACCACTACAGGCGAAGGAGAGCCCAGCCTCCTGTTTCTGGTAGACAATTCTAGGACAGAACCCATGTTCCTCAGAAGTCCTGGGGGAATCAAGCCCCTGTATCCTACATTAAAAGCCTCAACACCCCGTTCCCATTGTGATTGCTTCTCCCCCTGACTCAGTCTTGCGTCCGCTTTCCTATTCCCACTCCCTGCCATCCGATCTCAAATAGACTCCCTGCACGCAGGCCTGAGGAATAAGCTCGGCATGCAAGGGCACTCAATCCAAGACACACACATTACTCTGAATCTCCAAAACAAGACTGGGTCTTAATACTTGAGCAGTCTTCTTGGAAGAATAAGGCAAACTACAGAAAACACAAAATGAATATCGCTTTTGTTCGTTTATCCATTTGCAAAAGATATAATACCTATAGTGCTAAGAATAGTATTCAAAGTATCTATTACTACCCCCTCAAAGCTTACATACTAGTCACCAAACTCAAACAAATACAATGCTATCAAGTTGATTTCAACTTATAGCAACCCCATATAGGGCTTCCAAGACTGTAAATCTTTACAGAAGCAGAGAGCTTCACTTTTCTCCCTCTGAGTGACTGGTGCATTTGAACTACTGACCTTGTGGTTAGCAGCCCATTGCTAAAT
The DNA here is from genome assembly GCF_050624435.1 of Tenrec ecaudatus. NCBI lineage: Eukaryota > Metazoa > Chordata > Mammalia > Afrosoricida > Tenrecidae > Tenrec > Tenrec ecaudatus. The sequence goes on along the minus strand of NC_134533.1, from coordinate 133,846,435 downwards.
GATTAGTTCCATAATCATTACACTTACTTAACTCTACATTCTTTTAATTATTTCTCTATCAGTCCAAATTGCATCTGGCTACATGGGAAAAAACAAACCGACACTAGTGGTCTAATCACAAAAGCTTCATTTTTCTTATATTAACACCAAAAATGCCAAACCAGTTGCCACTGAATTGATTCTGATTTACAGTTACCCCATATGATTCAGGGTAGAACTGTGCTCCATGAGGTTTTCAAGGGCTGAATTTTTAAATGTAGATTGCTAGGTTTTTCTTCCAAGGCATCTTTTGCTTAACAGTGAATTGTGTTAACCCTTTGCAGCACACAGGGTTTTGTCGTATACAATAGCAAGTCTTGAAATAGGTAGCCTAGGTCTAGCGTATTTGCTCAGGGACTCATCTTGGATATAGGAGAATGCATGCTTTTTGGTCTGCCAAACTCATGTAACCTATGTGACTCTCCCATCTTTCAATACTCTGACTAGGGAGCATGACAGCAGAAGAGCCAAGGATATAAATGAAATGGGTTATGCCAGACAAGTGTTTTGCCTTAAACATCAACAAAAAATTTCTTGGGAGTCCTACTCAGTATTGGCCCAAACTGGGTCAAATGCTTATGCATAGCTGCAAGGGAGCCTAGGAGTGAGCGATTTAAGTAGGTACATTATCACCTTAAACAAAATTGAGCTTCTATTAGTAGTAAGAATGAGAAAAATGGATACTGTTTAGGCATATAGCAGGGTTGGGTAGAATTCTATTTTGTGTCTTAATTTACATTTTGAATGAACTCAGAAAAAGTCATAGAGAGTAGAACAAAGGGATGGATGTGCATCCAACCACCTCAACTACTCATTTCTTTTCATGCTCTCCCTCTAGCTTCCCTGAATAGTTCTTGGTTACACATTGGGCTGCTAAAAGCACGGTCGGTATTTTGAAATCACCGGCTGCTCTTCGGGAGAAAGATGGGACTCTACTCTGTAAAGAGGTACAGTCTCAGAACCTCACAGGTACAATTTTACCCATGTCCTGTAGGGTCAATATGAGTTAGCATTGATTCAATGGCAGTGAGCTTGGTTTGGATAGATCTGTGGAATCTTAGGATGGAATAGTTTGAATACACAGAAAAAAATTCAGTGGAATCATAACCCTCTAAATAATTACCTCTAAAGCCACAAAGATCAACTGTGTCCAGCATGGTGACCGTTTAGCATATGTCATGGGGACATTGCTCATATCCCAGTGTTGTTAATCAACAAAAACTCACGCACTGCCACTTATAGTGACCCTATGCACAATAGAATAAAAGCCTTTCTAGTCCTGTGACATCCTCACAATGGTCATATTATAGCCTATTGTTACAGCCACTGTGTTGATCCATCTCATTCAGGGTTTACCTGTTTTTTGATGGTGCTCTACCAAGTATTTTGTCCTTTTCTAGGGACTAATTTTTCCTGATACCATGTTCAAAGTATATGAAATGACGTTTTACCATCCTCACTTCTAAAATACATTCTGGCTGTACTTCTTCTGGGACAGAACTCTTTGTTCTGCTGGGCATTCTTGGTATATTCAATATTATTTTGCAACATCATATTTTAAAGGCATCGTAATTTCTTCAGTCTTCCTTATTTATGGTCCATCTTTCACATGCATATGTCAAACATTACCATCAAGTCTATTCTTATTCATAGTGACCATATAGGGTTTCCAAGGCTGTAAATCTTTACAGGGTCAAATAGCTTCCTCTTTCTTCTGTGGAGCAGCAAGTGGGTTGAACCACCAACCTTGCTGTTAGTCATTCAACCCATACCAGACACTGAAATTAAGACTCCTTTCACATACATCTAAGGTGATTAAAAATATCAAGGCTAAAAGCAGGCATAACTTGCTAATCCCCAGAGTAAAACATTTGCTCTTTCACATTTTAAAGAGGTCTTTTACAACAGATTTTTCCAATGAAATACGTTGATTTATTGACTGCTGCTTCTGTGAGTATTGATTGTGGGTCCAAGTAAAATAGAGTTTAGCTACATTTCTCTATTTGTAATGATGTTGTGTGTTTATATTTGTCAAGTTGAGAAGACATTTGTATTCTTAGTGTTGAAGACTAATTTATACTGAAGGTGTACTATATGAGCTTTATCAGTAAGTACTTCAAGGCCCATTGACTTTCAGCCAGCAAGATTGGGTCATCTGCATAACACAGGTTGTTAATGATTCTTTCTCCAATCCAGATGCCTCAACTTCTTCATACAGAGCAGCTTCTCAGATTATTTGAATAAGTATAGTGTGATAAATAGGTAGGTTTATAGTGCCAACCTGGCCAATAAGAACATGTGGGATTAATAAATTCGCAGTTTGATTAGTGGGCAAAGAGATAAATGGCTCAGCAAGCCACACCTATCTCTCAGTTGCTCTCTGGTGATCAGACCAGTGTGTGGCTGCTTTACCTAGTTCTGCAGTTTGCTGCCTGGCTGTACTGCCATATTTACTGTTGCATGGAAGTGAGTTCAACTGAGTCCTCTGTACTGCTATGTGGACTAATTAGCTGTTATATTCCTTCGTGTTCTATCTATCTATCAAATCATAAATGTCCTGGTTTTGTTTCTCTAGAGAACCCTGACTAACACATATGGTGAAAGGATAGAACCACAACACACACTCTCCTGATTTTAAACCACGCAGTATCCCCTTGTTCTATTCGAACCACTTCCTGTTGGTTTATGTATTATTAATGATCTTTTTGAGGAACCCCCAATAAAATGATTTATGATAAATAAATAAATAGTCCCAGATGACATGACAAAAAAATAAAGATTGATGACCTTGATGCTATTTCACAATTCTTCTGGTAGCTGATCATTAATGTTCAATATGTCCGAACCATTCTTGAGATAGGCTCTAAATTCAGTTGAGATATTGTGATAGTAAGTTTTGGTGTCAATTTAGCTTGACCAGGATCTTCAGAAGGTGCAGGTCACAGTCTCCTTGGGGGTGTGACCTATTTCATAGCTATAAGTAGACTGTGGAGAATGGGCTCACTCTTTTTCTTCCTGATGAAAAGACCCTGGACCCTACATCTGGCTTCTTGGGATGGCAATCACCATGAGACCTGCTGATCCTAAGAGATGTCTTTGGATTCTCCCAACTCTGCCTCCACCAACCTGTGGTTTTCCTGTTTCTTGGGCTATTCCTCCAACAGCTTCATGAGTCTGGAAGGGCCTCTAGTTTGCATCAGATTTATGGGCTGGAGTTGGACTGGGGTTTCTTGTTGTGTGGACTTCTTAATGTAAAATTCTTTATTGATATAAATTTCCTTCTTCTACATGTATCAGTATCACTGGTTTGTTTCTCTAGAAACCCCAGCCGACCACAGATATAATGTAGCCTGTATTTGGGCTCTTTTGCGTTCTTATTTTAATTTTCTTCAGGTTTGACTTGAACTTGCATATTAGTAATTGATAGTCTGTTACATAGTTGGCCGCTGGTCTTGTTTTGTCTCAGTGATATTGAGCTTCTCTATCATGTCTTCTCACAGATTTAATCAATTCCATTCCTGTGTATTCCACATGTATATATGCCGCTCCTGTTGTTGAATACAGGTGTTTGCAATGAGGAAGTTATTGCTCTTGCAGAATTCTTTCATGTAGTCTTCAGCTTCTTTTCGATCCCCAAAGCCATAGTTTCTAATTACTCCTCCTTCCTTTTTGTTTCCATGTATGCATTCCAATTGTCAGCAATTATTAATGCATTTTCAGTACATGTGTGATCAATTTCAGACTAAAGAAGTTGGTACAATTCTTCATTGACTTTAGTGGTTTGTGAGAAAATTTGAATAATGGTTCTATTAACCGGCCTTCCTTGTGTATGAAGATAGATATTATTCTGTCACAGGCAGCATTGCACTTCAAGATAGATCTAGAAATGCTCTTTTTGAGGATGAAAGAGACATTCTTTTGAATTTGTCATTGTCAGCATAGTCATTCTTATCATTTTAAGATTCAAAGGGACTATTTCAACTCACCAATGCTTAGGATATTGATCTTTCTGGTCAGATTCCGTATTTTATGATTTCCAATTTTCCTAGATTCTTATTTTGCACGTTTCATGTTCTGATTATTAATGAATGGTTGCAATGATTTTTCTCATTTTGAATTATAATCCATCAGCAAATGAAGGTGCCAGAAAGCTTTAGTACACTTTGTTGCTAGATGCCTTCAAGTCAGTTCTGTCTCATAATAATGCCTACACAACAGAATGAAACATTGCCTGGTCCTGCCCCATACTCAAAAATTTTGTTATGTTTGAGCCCATTGTTGTAGGAATTGTCGTGATCCATTTGATCGGGTGTCTTTCTCTTTTTGCAACCCCTCCACTGTAATGTGTATGATGTCCTCCAGGGACTGGTCTGTCCTGATAACATCTGCAAAGTACATGAGATGAAGTCTCGCCATCCTATCTGCCAAGGAACATTTAGCTGCACTTCTTCTCAGACAGATTTGTTTGTTCTTCTCTCCACCCATGGTACTTTCAGTATGTTTTTGTCAGTACCTTAATTCAAATGCACCAGTTCTCCTTCATTCGTTCTCATTCAATGTTCAAATTTCACATGCATAAGATGTGGCGGAAAATACCATGCCTTGGGCCAGGCGCAACTTAATCCTAAGTGAAATTCTTGATCTTCAGTACTTTAAAGTGGTTATGTGCAGTAGATTTGCCTAATGCAATATGTTATTTGGTTTCTTGATTGTTGCTTCCATGAGCATTAGTTGTGAATCTAAGCAAGACGAAATCCTTGATAACTTCATAATTTTCTCCATTAATTATGATGTTATCTACAGCTCCTGTTGTGAGGTTTTGAGTTATCATTAAGGTGGACTCTACTTTGAGGAAGCTCTCTTTCTCGGTGATATTTTGATTGTTTTGCAATCTGAGGGGCTCATTTTCTGGCATTATATCAGACAATATTTTACTGCTATGCAGAAAGTTTTCAATGGTGAATCCCTCAGAAGTGGACTGATTGTTTTGTCGTCCTGTCAGTTCTTAGTCTGGAAACTGTGTTGAAATCTCTTCACCGTGGGTGATCCTGCCTGGTATTTGAAGTACTAGTGGACTAACTCCCAGCATCACAGCAAAGCACAAGCTACCACAGTGCAGCAAATTGACAGATGGGGCGGGGGAGGGGAGTTGTCATTTTTAGACACTGTTAATTTGGCCCTAACTCATAGCACCCACAGCCTGTTTCCTCATAGTTTATGTTGGAGACCATTTTTGCAGCCAGTATGCCAATTCATCCCATTGAGGACCTTCTTCTTTTTTTCACCACTCCACTTTACCAAGTATGATATCCTTCTCTAGGGACTATGCTCAGCTGTTAACATGTCCAAAGTATGTGATATGAAGTCTTGCCATTCTCACGTCTAGGAAGCATTCTGGCTCTACTTCCGCCAAGAAAGATTTGTTCCTTCTTCTGAAAGTCCATGGAATATTCAATATTCTTCACCAGCACCATAATTCAAAGACATCAACTTTTATTTTACCTTTCATAATTATTGTCCATTTTCAAGTACATATGAGGTGATTGAAAATGCCATAGTATGATAGTTATATAATTTTATGTCAGTTTGAAGATATGTAAAAGTGTAAGGTTGGTATCCAATCTGTCAATCACACCATAGCCTGATGGTGCCTCTTTGTGGCCATGACCTTCTCATAGGAGGGCCCTGGGAACCTCCCCTTCTTTTTGCATTCACCTGACTGCTTCCTGCCCAAGTTGAGAGCTGCCAGAGTCTTGCCATGCTTCCATCGACCTTGGGACCACATGACATTGCAATCACTGGCCTTTGACATCCCTGCATTCTGCATCATTGCATGTAACTGCGTAAGTTGGAAAGGAACTTATGGGCTAGGGTTGGACTTATGGACTTGAGTTGGACTGGCCTGGGCTATTTCCTTGAAATAGAAATACTATAATGACTTCTTGATAGAAAACTATTTATTGCACATATATGAGTGTCACTTGATTTGTGTCTCTAGCCAGCCTGGCTTACATCCAATTCACTGCCATCAAGTTGATTCCCACCCTTAGCAACTCTATAGGACAGGCGTGAGATATCCCTGTGGGATTCCAATACTGGAACTTTGTATGGGAGCAGAACTGCTGATCTTGTTTTGAGCAACCCAACTGGGTTGGTTCTGACGCATTATGTTTGTAACCACTAAAGCACTTGGGCTCAGCTGTGCCTTATTCCTCAAAGTGACATCTTTTAACACTGGAAATTGGTCTTCAACAAGATCTACCAGTGTACTCGTTCATATGACTTATTTTCTTTTTACACTGTTTTGATTGTGATGTGAGGGAAAATCTACAGAGTAAATTGATTTTCCTTACAATTCATGCAATGTTTTATGATATTGATTGCTATACCTACAATGCAATACTACTTTTCCTATTCCCTCCCTTTGTTTGCCGTTTCCATTGGTCTTTCATTCCCATTCCTTCCTGCCTTCTGAGTAACTCCCTGACAAATGCTGGGCTCTGAATTGTACTTCGTTGACGGTATAGGTCTACTATTTGGGGGCTGAAAGTTGAGCCATGCAGGTGAGGTCAGGTGTCAAATGGGAATTCCACTAGTGCCTATCATATCCTAAGGTTAGTCTTCTTATTTTGAGTTCTACATTTTCCCCAGTTGATCCAGGGCCTACTACTGTGAGCACTTTCAGAGCAATCTGCAGTGAGAACCCTATGCTATCTTGGTCTTCTGGACTCAGCGCTGTGGAGCCTGGGCTTCATGTGGTCAGTGAATCCCTTTCATCTTCTTTTGATGCTCTCTGTGTAATTCTGTATTTTGAATTTCTCTTCAATTTTTTCAGCTAGTGAAATGCACATGCTTTTCATTTTTGCTGTCCTAATTCCAGGTCTTTGCACCTTTTAATATAATTCTTTATTCCATCTTTTTGAATTCCCCTTTGAAATTTTATGTTCAGCTTCTTTATTCAGCGTCTTTACTTCATCAATTATTTCTATATTTCTCTCTCTCTCTTTTTCGTACTTCATCATTTCTTTCAGTGGCTTCAGCTACTCCACATTCAAGGTGACATCCATTTTGTCTTTTCTTTAGTTTCTATCTTTTTAATTATCTTTGAATTTCTTTATTTATGATGTTCTTGATATTATTGCAGAAATCGTATCATCTCAGGTGATTTGTGTTCAATGTGTCAACTTTCTTCTTGAAGTATCCTCTAATTTAGATGAGATATACTCAAATTCATACTTTGACTCTTGGGGACTTGTTTTACTTTTATTGGAATTCAAGTTGAATTTGCCATTGATGGTTTGTTCCACAGTTGGTCTCCAGTCTCGTGACTGATGATATTGAACTTCTTTATACCGTAAATACTTGAGTATAAGCCGAGTTTTTTTCAGCACATTTTTTATGCTGAAAAAGCACCCCAGCTTTGGGGGGTAAAATTAGTTGCCTTGGGTTATACTCGCGTATATATAGTAGTTTATTTCAACAGATGTAGTTGATTTAATTCCTGTGTATTTCTATCCAACATACATGATCCATGTCTATGGTTACTGTTTACATCACGGAAAAATAAATGTTCAAACAATAAGCCATCCTTATTGGAAAATTCTATCATGAGATCTCCCATGTGGCTTCCATCCCCATGGCCATATTTACTAACTAGTGATCCTCCTCCTTAGTTTCCAATTTTTGCATTCAAGTCATCAGTAATCTTGATTGCATGTTTCATCAATTTCAGACTGAAAAGGTTGGTAAAAATCCTCAATGGCTTTATTGTTAGCATTAGTGGTTGGTGTGTAAATTTGAATAATAACTTTATTAATTATTCATCCTTGTAGGTGTAATATATCCTACACCTAACAATGGTGAACATTGGAATCGATGTTGAAACATTCTCTTTTTTAACATGAAAATCATCCATTCCTTTCAAATTTGTTACTCTGGTATGTAAACCATTATTATGACATTCAAAATGGCCAATACCAGTCTATTTCAGTTCAATAACACCTAGAGTGTTTGATCTTTATGTGTTCCATTTTTTCATGGCTTCCAATTTTTCTAGATCCATATTTCATGCATCCCATCTTCTTGTTAGTGGTTATTGCAGTACTGCTGTTTCTTCTCATTTTGAGTCATTGCCACATCAACAAATATAGGTCCTGAAAACTTTATATCACTAAGGTCAATTCTACTTTGAGGAGACAGCTCTTCCCCAATTATATTTTGAGTGTCTTCCAACTTGAGGGGTTCATCATCCTGCACTATATGAAAAAATATTCCACTGCTATCAATGTGCTCCACAAACACCACTATTTTTTTCAGATGTAGATTGGCAGGTTATTCCTTCCAGTCTATTTAGCTTGTAAGCTTTTCTGAAAATTTTCCACCACGGGTAACTATGCTTGTGTTTGAAATACCAGTGGTATATCTCACAGGATCATGATGACTTTCAAGTTATGATAGTGCAAGAACCTGGCATGTCTGACAACTTGGCATGCTAGCCTAATTCCGAATGGCCAGCACATCTCTCTTCTTGCTTTCTCTAGTTTCTGTAGACCACTGTACCTGAGCATGCATGGCTTAGGAGGTTGTGGAGTTAATTCTTGCTTCCTGGAGTAACCCTTAACCAATGACCCATAGGAGTTGTTGAACAAATAGCCACACTCCCTCACATTCTGGGCAGAATAACTAGTGGATTTTCTACAGTGTCTCCAGTAAGATTAACCTCCAGTTGCTCACAATTTTAAATTGTTTGATAATGTACTTTTCATTGGCTGTCTTCTTTCCCTTTTCTATTTCCCATTTCCTTATTGATATCTCCCCCCAAAATGGTTTAATTAAAACCTTTGTCTCAGGATCTAATCCTATGGGGAACCCAAACTCAATCACACAAGACATTTGTCAAATCATGGACTTAGTGGTTATATCTATTATATGTGTAGGTCATGGAAGAGGAGAATTCATACCATCACTTTGAATAGTCATTCGGAGTGCCAACTGGGTCCCCAGCATAGATCCTGGACATCAAAACTCACTGTTTCCTGTATCATAACACTTCCTTTTAGACTTCTGTCATTCAAAAAACTCAACAAATAGCTTGCTGTCTCACTTCAAATTTTGTAGTGTGCAAATATGGCTATGTTTTCATTGTGTGTTTAGCCCTGGACAAATCAGCTTTGACCAGGAAGGTGAAGTCATGTGGAAAAAAAACCAAAAACACTAGCAGCTGTGTGTTGTGGAAGAAAACCCTGTGGATAAAGTGCAATTTTTAGGGAACAGAGACCAGAAAGATAAACCAATAAGTGTCCACTGTTCTGATGTTAAGGAGAACCCTGGTGAGGTAGTAATTAAGCACTTAATGGCTAATCAATCAGCAGTTCAAGCCCACCATCTTCCCCAAGGAAGAGTTACGATGTGGCAGTCTGACCCCCTTAAGATTTACATTTATTACCACTACCAACTGATCTGAGAGGGATAGCATTAGGGAATCCTGGATAGCATTCTTAACGAGCTCTAATGGCAGAGTGGACTCCTCATTGAGCTCCTAACCACAAAGTAAGTGGTTCTAACCTATCAGTTGGTCCATGTGAGAAATATGAGTTTGTCTGCTCTGGTAAAGATTTAAGCCTTGGAAAATCAAAGGGTGAAGTTCTATTCTATCTAGTAGGGTCTCTATGAGTCAGCTTCAACACAATGATTATGAGTTTGCTTTGGAATTTTGGGATAGAATAGGAGAAATATGTGCAATAAAGTTTAAACTTATTTTAGAAGTTCAGGGGTATTGCTCAGAGAGAGAGATTCTTGGAACCCACAAGACTGTTGTCCTTAGGCACCTTCAGATCTGGAACTGAACTCACTCCCTTGGCTCAACCTTCAGCCAAACAATAGGTAGATCTTTAAGGTAAAAAGTAACACTAATCAACTATTTGAATCAAAAGGATATAATTTATTCAAAGGTAAAGTTCAAAAGGGTCAGGAAAGAAGGGGGAATGGAAATAGAAAATACAAGGAGGAAATGCGATAAGTGATATTACGTTGAGCAGACTGCAGTCAATATCATGAAGCAAAATATGTGTGAACTGTCAAATGGAAAACGGATGTATTCTGTAAACCTTCACCCAACTCACAATAAAGAGATTTTTTTTCAGCCTTGGAAACCTATGAGGCAATACTATTCTGTCCTATAGGGTACCCATGAGTTGAAATCAACTCAGTGGCAATGGGATATTGATGCTTTCTGCCGATTCTAAAAAATAGGGTTATTAGCAATTATTGTGGAAATAGCATGAATGAGACTATGTAAATGGGGTTGCTTACAGATAAATTCTTGTAAATGTTAAAGGATAAGTGATTCAGGATGGACTTACCCAAAAAGAGAAAATTATTGCAAGATTTTGTTCAAGGGATAAAATAAAAATAGGCTTCCTGTGGGTAAGACTTAAGCCTATAGATATGGAATTTAAGGAACTGGCATTCCATGATGGTCACCTTCCCGACACAATCACTCAAGACAAAAAGTGGGTGTATAAACAAATGAGGTGAAGAAAGCTTATAGAGCCTAGCTATCAAAAGATGAAGAGTCTAGGGTTTTAAAGACTAGAAGGTTCACAAGTGGCCATCTAACTCAGAAGCAATTAAGCGCACATGAAAGAAGCACACCAGCCTGTGTGATCACAAGATGTAGAAGGGATCACGTATCAGGCATCAAAGAACAAAAAAATCATATCATTGTGAATGAGGGGGGGTACAGTTAGGGGATCCAAGATCTATCTGTAGGCAACTGGACAACCCCTTACAGAAGGGTCGCTGGGAGGAGATGAGCCAGTCAGGATGCAGTGTAGCAACGATGAAACATATAACTTTCCTCTCGTTCCTAAATGCTACCGCGCCCACTATCATGATCCCAATTCTACCTTACAAACCTGGCTAGACCAGAGAATATACACTGGTCCATATAGGAACTGGAAACACAGGGAAACCAGGACAGATGACCCCTTCAGGACCAGTGCTGAGAGTAGCAATAACAGGAGGGTGGAGGAAAGGTGGGGGACAAAGAGGGATCTGATTACAAGGATATACATATAACCTCCTCCATGAGGGAGGGACAACAAAAAAGTGGGTGAAGGTAGCTGTCAGACAGGTTAAGATAGGACAGAGGGGGAAGGGGGAAATGAGGAGCTAATACCAAGGGCTCAAGTAGAAACCAAATGTTTTGAGAATGATGATGGCAACAAATGTACACAGTGGATGTATGTATAGATTGTGATAAGAGTTGTAGGAGCCCCCAATAAAATGATTCTTTTTAAAAACCTCAAAGAGCAAAACACACTATGGTTTATTGTACATCAATGATACTTCAATAAAATTACATAAAAGAGGGGAAAAAGAAATGGAATTTAAGGTAAAGAAAGTATTCCCTTTGAAGACCATATTGCAAATATATATTTAGGCAGGCAATTAGATAAAGACATTTTAAGTCTGGGCCTCTATACCTGCCATCTGTCTGTTTTGAAAAGTATAATTAGCAACTAGAATCTCTCATACAAAATCAACTCAATATGGTCTTTCTGGTCTGACTTCCGTGGTGTTCTACTCTGCTTTGATGGAGCTCATCATATCATGACTCTATAACAAGATTGAGGAGTTATTTGCATTCTTATGTGGAAGGTAAATCTGTTTGGCCATTCTGTTAGACTAGTTCATTTCCTTTCCTACCATCCTATCTGCCATTTTAATTCAAAACAAGGAGAAAAGTATGTATGTGCCTTTTGAGGAAGGAGAAGATTTTGGTGTGGAAGAAATTCTCTTCTAGACTGCAAGGTAAGTATTTACCCCCTCTAGCCCTGTTGGAGGAGGGGAAAAGGAAGAGAGACAAGGCAAAGAGAACAACATAGTTAGTTTCATGCCTCCTTACTTTACCTGGGGATTGAGGGGAATATCAGTGACTATGGACCTGTTGTGCTCCCCATTTGGAAGCATGAAGAATAGTGGCTGCCAGGCAGAGCAGCCCTATGGGAAGTCACTGAAGACAAACATATAGAGAGTGCCATCAAGTCTGCTGTGATCCATGGAGACCTTATATGAAATGGAATGGAGTGCTGTCTGATCTTGCACCATTGTCACACTTTCCTGAATGTTGAAGTCCATTGTTGCAGCGATTAGGTCAATCTGCCTCAACAAGGATCTTCCCTGTCCCTCTATTTCATCAAATATGATGTCTTCCTCTAGCAATTGTCCACTGATAGTGTGTCCAAAACACATTAGTCAGTCAGTGTTCTCTTGTGATCCACAAGGTTTTCTTTCAGTAATTTTTGGAAGTGGACTGGCAGGCCCCTCTTCCTTGTCTGTCTTATTCTAGAAGCTTCACTGAAACCTGTCCACCATGGGCAATCCTGCTGGTATTTGAAATTCTGGGAACAGAGCTTCCAGCATCATAACAATACACAAACCATTATAGTACAACCAACTGACAGATGTGTGGAGGATATCTATATATATCCATATATCCATATATATATATATATATATGTATGTATATGGAGAGAGAGAGTAAAACTGGCAATGCAGTCTGATTAGGCAGTATTCTGATGATCTGCTGCTAACAGAAAGTATCCCCACAAACAACATCTTAAAGTAATGATAGTATCAATTTTGCTCACAAATCTGCAATCTGGGCAGAGCTCAGTGAGGACACTAGTTTTGGCTTCATCAAGCATTAGCTAGGGTAGCTCAAAGGACACAGGCTGCAGCTCTCTTAAGACTCACTCCCTCACACGACTGATACTTCTATTGGTTGGAGCTCAAGAAGAACCCTATATGTGACATTTTCATTTGGCTTGGTCTTCCTTGCAATATCCTGACAGGGTCCCAATGGTGAACAACCCAATACGACCAGGTGGAAGTCACAGAGCAACACTTGTGCCATAGTCAAAGGCCTGCCAAGATGCAAGGAAGAGGGAAAGCATGCCCTGTTTCTGGAAAAATTAACACAAACTCATCTTGTAACAAGAGAATGTGCGATGTGCAACATTAGGACAGTCCTCTTTGAAGGACACAACCTGCCTCGAGCCAAGATACAGAGACAGATTTCTACGAAAGCAAAATGGCAGGACTTAGACTTAAAGATAAAGCCACAGACTTCATAGGACAAGAGCAATAGGGAGACAAGCAAAGGAAAGCTCTAGGACGCAAGCCTATCATGGCTAAAGATAGGCACAATGTCAGGACTGAACTGGAAGCAAGCAGACACCTGTGCAAGGCAGAACCCGTGAAGTTGTGAGTGCCTTCAAAGCTAAGTCAAAGTACCTTGGGGCGTGAGAAGGGAAGGAACAGGAGATGGAATTAATGGGTAGGTTTATGGAATTTGTAAGTCTGGGGACAGAGCATCAGGAATAGCTGGGTTCTGGCACTCAGTTGATACCATCAGAGTTTGAACCTTTTCCTTTCAGTGCTGTTTCCTTTTGAGTTTCACGCAGATTCCTGATGACCGCTGTAGTTTTATCTAGAAGTTCAGGAATTGTATTAGATAGAGGCTCTTTACCTTTCTAATCATTGGTGGTACTATCAGGTAAGCATTGGATTGCTAACTGCAAGGTTGGCAGTGCTACCCTACCAGCTACCTCATAGGGAAAAAGATGGAACTTTCTGCTCACATAAATATTTACAGTCTGAGAAACCCCACAGGGGCCTTCTATGATTCAAAATGGACTCATTGGCAATGGGGTAATTGTTTCTGGGGCATTTTTTAGGGTTAGATATCATTAACCTAGCATGAGTCACATACTGAGTCTGACCCAGTCCCTTTGGACAGAGGAAAGTCATGCCCTGACTAGCCAGGCCTGGAGCTGGCAGATTGGGTCAATGCCAGCAGAAGCATGGAGATGGAGCATGGTGGAAGAGTGATCCCAAAGATACAAGCCATGTGCTGTGAGTGGAAGAAGGGCAAATGAATGCTGCATTCATTAACCAGTCATTGACAAAATGAGGTTGCATAACAAATGGCTCCAAAACCCAGCAGTTCAACAAACAGCCCAACCCCTTCCCTCCCACACACACAGTTCTTAAAATTCAGGATCAGGGAGATTAACTGGAACTTTGAACTTGGCACTTCAGGGCTTGGAAGAGGTGACAGTGCATGTAAAGGCCTTGGGGCAGGAGAGATCTTGGTGTGACTGAAAGCCCAGAAGAAGACTAATTTGGGGGAGGTGAGATAATAGGAATGGAGTTTTCAGTGAGCATTTCCTTGAGAGCCTTCAAGCAAAAGCGATTTTTCTGTATTCATGTTTTAGAAGTAGATCTCCACCCATTGGGTAAAGCTTTGGGTATTGGATTGGTGTCGGTATGCAGGGAAAAAATAAATGGGCTTGTTATGGATTAGGAGCCTGTGGTAGTCATCTAATCTTGTGTCAAGTTAAGGATTAGGAGTGTAGGTGTGGAGTCTAGGCTGCCAATCTGGAGATAGTCAGTGAGATTTTTATGTGGGCATAGCCTTCTCCTGAGAACTCTGAGAAATCTGGTACTTCCTCCTTGGAGGTGGAAGACATCTCTCTCTCTCTCTCTCTCTCTCTCTCTCTCTCTCTCTCTCTCTCTCTCTCTCTCTGATACTCCTTGGGAGACATTGCAGAAGGCAAGCGAAATGGATGCAATCAGACCTCTGAAGCCAAAGAAGCCTCAGAGAGATCACTGCCAGCACTGAGATGCTTACAATGCCACTGGATCCACAAGACTTTCTACCCATTGGCCTGTGATTATCCTGCATTCAGCATCACTGCACATGTTTTATGGGTCTGAAAAGGAATTTATAGATTGGTATCAGACATATGGGCTAATATCAGACTTATGGATTTGATCTGCACTGGGCTGGGACATTTGCTTAATGTACAATTACTGTTTGATATAAAACTCTCTCTCTGGATTTATAAGGTAGAATTAGACCAGAACATGTACTCTGGTACAGACAGGAGCTGGAAACACAGGGAATCCACGACAGATGATCCCTTCAGGACCAGTGGTGAGAGTGGCAATACCAGGAGGGTGGAGGGAACGTGGGGTAGAAAGAGTGAACCGATTACAAGGATCTACATAAAACCTCTGCCCTGGGGGACGGACAACAGAAAAGTGGGGGAAGTGAGATGTTTGACGTGTAAGATATGACAAAATAATTTATATATTATCAAGGATTTATGAGGGAGGGGGAGGAGGATGCAAGTGGGGAAATGAGGAGCTGATACCAAGGGCTCAAGTAGAAAGCAAATGTTTTGAGAAGGATGAGGGCAACACATGTACAAATGTACTTGACACACAATGGGTGGATATATGGATGGATGGATGGATGGATGGATGGGTGGGTGGATGGAATGACTGTGATAAGAGTTGTATGAGCCCCCAATAAAATTATCAAGGGTTCATAAGGAGGGGGAGTGGGGAGGGAGGAGAAAAATGAGGAGCAGGTGCCAGGGGCTTATGTGGAGAGCAAATGTTTTGACAATGATGAGGGCAATGAATGTATAAATGTGCTTTATAATGGATGGATGGATGGATTGTGATAAGAGTTGTATGAATCCCTAATATAATGATTAAATAATAGGGAAATGATTTTTTAAAAACCACCAACTCTCTCTCATACACATGAGTCTCCCTCGATTTTTCTCTAGCATACCCAGGCTAATACACAGTTCGCCCCTGTCCTATAGGGCCTCTATGAGTTGGCATGGACTTGAGGGCAGTGGGTTTGTTAGGGCTTTGGAGTTCAGCAGGCCTTTGTTGGTGTGTTTGAGTCTATTTTTGTAGCTGTTGTGTGCAGGTCAGTGGCTCATCTTCCAGCAATCTGTAGGACCATATTTTGTTGTGACCCATAAGGCTTTCATTTGTTAATATTTGGAAGTAGATCACCAGGTCTTTCTTCCTAGTCTGCCTTAGGCTAGAGCAGTGGTTCTCAATCTGTGGGTTGTGACCCCTTTTGGGGTCCAGCGACCTTTTAACACGAGTCACCCGATTCATGGCAGTAGCAAAATTACAGTTATGAAGTAGCAAGGAAAATGATTTTATGGTTTGGGGTCACCACAACATGAGGAATTGTATTAAAGGAAGGTTGAGCACCACAGGGCTCGAGGTTTCACTAAAGCCTGCCCATCATTGCTGACCCTTCTGGGGTTTGTCATATCGGTGGCACGGCTTCCAATTTCACAGCAACACTCTAGCTACCACTGCACCACGAACTGATAGACAGGTGGTGGACTGTTCTTAAAAGCCACCTGATTTACGATGCTTTGTTTTGACAGCCCTGGAAAATGGATACAGAATCTAGTTTCATAGTCAATGCAAGACACACCTTGGGGCAGTAGGGATGGCATGAAGTGAATAGATTCAAAGTATATTTTAGGGAGAGGAAGGATGACAGTTAATGCCTGGGGGGTGTGCAAGAAGGAAGGAAGCAGAGACACCATTGATATTAAGTGCCTGAGTTAAGACAGGAATTTCCAGGGAAGCAGGTGGGTCATGATGGGAGAATTTCACACTCCCCGGGGACAGGGGGAGCATTGATTAGTTCATATGTCTGCGCATCTTCTCAGACAATAGAGGCTTTGTCATCCTCAAATGAAGCATGCAGTTGGAGCTCAGAGAGGGCATGCAGTGCAAATGAAGACTGGGTTGGTTGAGATGGGTGGACCAGGGCCACTAGTCAATTCTGAGGAGCTTCAGCAAACCTGCCCAGTGTCTCTTGGAAAGTGGGCATGTCCCATGGCCACAGAGGGCCTTTTAATGTTTCGCCTCCCACTGCAGCAGCGAGAGGCTCTATCAGCTCATCCTGGAAAGGAAACATACTACCTGCCATCAGGTTCATTTCTTCAAAAAGGATGGAAGAATACAAATGAAAGACTACAGTTTGAAGGGGTCTTAGGCAGACTATCAGGCTCATTAAAGCTTCATTTATTAAAACTTCATTATTCAGAGACATTATCCCAGTAGGATGTATGCTGGGGTGGGGGTGGGCATGAGGAGGAAGGCTTGGAGCAGGGTAGGGGAACAACCCCACACCCCCAAAAAATACCTTCCCACGAAGCAATTCCAGTGGGCACAGATTAGATAGAAGTTTCATCCTCTGGTCACTTGATGTTTGTCCCTCTCTTTTATCTGAATGCTCTTTCCACATTGCTCAGATGAAGCTCAAATTTGTATTAAAATGCAAGTTAGGAAGCATCATCCCCAACCAACCCTGTTCATCACAATGGTAGTGCTCTCTCCGGGTACCCTAAGTTCAGTTTGTCAACAAGCTGAAGCAGTTGAGCTGGGGCTCTGTGAGGCCCAGGAGCATGAGTTCATTAAAATCCGATCCATAATGCCTTGCTGGGTTTATGCCAACAAAGCCCTGTCACTCCTTACCTTAGGATTTACTCACTCCTTGAAACAGGCATTTACTTACACACAGTTTGACCTCATGATGGTGTTCAGCAGATGTGGATCTTACTTATTTGCATTGTTCTGTGACAGTTGCAAAATTCATTAGTGGCTCAGGGATCAATCCTCTGTGGACTGCCCCAAAGCTAGATGAAGCAAGCGGGTTCTCGCTGATTCATCCTCCCTCCTTAGCAATGCTTGCTAGTCAGGATTACATAGTGCCCATTAAAGAAACCGCCTGTATGAGTTTAAATTTGTGACCTGGGTGGGAGGGAGGGTCATGATCACAAGTGACAGAAACTGACACTTGACTAACTTAGGGGAAAAGGCCTAATGGTGGATAAATGGTGGGAAGACAAGAAAATGTGGCAAATGCCTGGGCAATCTCAGGGCTGTGAAGCAGGTACTGGCGAAAAACTCCTCCTGAGGCCAAAGCGTGCCCTCTGTAGTACATTAAATCACATTCACACACACCCATTCATGTTCACATGGAACCTGAGGCTATGGCCTTACTTGGAGAGGAGGTCTTGGCAGATGTGCTTAGTTAAGGATTTCAAGAGCTCCATCTTTCTGGGTTTAGATTTCAGATGGATGTTACATGCACTGATTGGTGTGTTCTTATAAGAAAAGGAGTGGGCACACAGAGACCCCGTGTGAAGACACTGGAAGAGTTTGGATCAGTGCATCTATAAGCCAAGAAATATCAAGGATTAGCAGCAGTGACCAGAAGCGGAGAGAAGCTACTTTGATTCTCCTTCAGAGCTCTCAGAAGGAATGAATCTTGCCCACACCTTAATTTTAACCCTTTGCCCTTCAGAAAAGTGAGAGAACAAATGCCTGCTGTTTAAGTCACTCGATTGGCAGCCATTTGTTACAGCTACCCAAAATAACCATTTTGGATCGATCTGTAGCCCCCTCAAAATATGTGAGAAATTTGAACCTTGGTGAACATGATCCTGTTTGAAAAGAAGGGAGTTCTTTTGTAATATAAATGAGGCCGTATGGCCACTGGAGATCCCCTCTTTGAGGGGTTTAGAAGAGGAGATGGGTCAGTCAGGGTGCGAGGTAGTACCGATGAAGAACACAGCTTTCCCCCAGATCCTGGATGCTTCCTCCCCCCTACTACCATGATCCAAATTCTACCTTGCAAGGCTGGAGAGGGCAGAGGTTGTCCACTGGTGCATATGGGGGCTGGAGGCACAGGGAATCCAGGGTGGATGATACCTTCAGGACCAAAGGTGTGAGGGGCGATGCTGGGAGAGAGGAGGGTGAGTGGGTTGGAAAGGGGGAACTGATTACGAGGATCCACATGTGACCTCCTCCCTGGGTGATGGACAGCAGAGAAGGGGGGGAAGGGAGACTCGGGATAGGGCAAGATATGACAAAATAACAATGTATAAATTACCAAGGGTACATGAGGGAGAGGGGAGCGGTGAGGGAGAGGAAAAAAAAGAGGACCTGATGCAAAGGGCTTAAGTGGAGAGCAAATGCTTTGATAATGATTGGGGCAGGGAATGTGCGGATGTGCTTTATACAATTGATGTATGTATATGTATGGATTGTGATAAGAGTTGTATGAGTCCCTAATAAAATGATAAAAAAAATGAGGCCATATGAGAATAGACTTGAGCCTAAACCTAAACACTTCTGAGTTAAAGGCCAGGATAGACCCAGTAACACACAGTACGGGGAGAAAGATAGCGAGGAATGCCAAGGAACTTTCTGGTATCCACAAAGAAGGACCCTGACCTAGAGTCGCACTCCAAATTTGAACCTGTAAGCTCCAAAGCAGGGGAAAGTGTTTTAAGGCTACTGACTTGTTGGATAATTTTTGGTTAAGGAGATTAAGACAGGAACTTCAGACATCCTCCAATCCTTCCGCTGGCTTCGTTCCATTTTTCTCACATTCAAGAGTCCTCCCAGAGGATTCAGTCAGGTTGTTGTTGTTGTTGTTGTTGTTCAGTGTCATAGGGAGGGTTTGGATTCATTGTGACCATACATACAACATAATCATACACTGCCCGGTCCTGTACCTTCTCACAGTTGTTCTTAAGTTTGAGCCCATTGTTGCAGCCACTGTGTCAATCCCATTTGTTGAGGGCCTTCCTCTTTTTCATTGCCCCTCTACTTTCCAGAACACGATGTCCTGTTCCAGGGACTGATCTCTCTGGACAACATGTCAATGTTAAGGCGAAGTCTCATTATCCTTGACCTGAGGAACATTCTGGCTGTACTTCATCCAAGTTAGATGGGTTTTTTTCTTTTGGCAGTCCATGGTACATTCATTACTCTTTTACATCACTACTAATCAAATATATCTATTCTTCTTTGGTCTTCCTTACTCAGTGTTCAACTTTCACATGAATATGAGACAGTTGAAAATACCATGGCCTGGGTCAAACCGCCCCAGTCCTCAAAGTAATCTCTTGCTTTTCAACACTTTAAAGAGGTCTCATGTAGCAGATTTGACTAGTGAAATGTGTCATTTGTTCTCTTCTCTGCTGCTTCCATGAGAATTGATTGTGGATTCAAGCAAGACAAAATCCTTGAAAATTTTTATCTTTCCTCCATTTACCATGATGTTATCAATAGGTCCAGTTGTGAGGGTCTGGGCTTTCTTTACATTGAGTCATAATCCAAACTGAAGGTTTTGATCCTTCATCTTCATCAGCAAGTGAATCAAATCCTTCTCATTTTCAGCAAAATTGTGTCATCTGTATAATGCAGGTTGTTAATAAGCCTTCCTCCAACCTGATGCTCCATCAGGCACTGCCCCTTAATGAGTTTAGGTCATGAAGGATAGTCCTCCATAGGCACATTGATTGTTACCCTACCCACCTCACATAATAAATTCAGAGAGAGAAAATTTCCCCAAAGCAATGGAAAGCTTACTAGAGAAGTGGAGGGTGCTCAAAGCCAAAGGTGACACAAACTGGAAATCAATACTAGTTTTCAATACCTGCAGTTATCTAATAGTTCACTGCACTATCTAAGGAAAGGTGAGGAGAACTGGGACAATTCCATTAAAAAAAAAGACAATGCAGGGTATATAAGTCCGTCATTCCTCTGGAGAAGAAAAACACATAGTTGGGTTGTATAGCTTTGTTTGCTAATCAACCGAATGTAGTTGTAAGGCAGGGGTGTGTGTGTGCGTGTGTGTGCATGCGTGCGTGCATGCGTGTGTGTGTGTGTGTGTGTGTGTGTGTGTTGAAGGGAAGGGCTTGCCCTTATATTTCATAGCCAAGAGAAAGATGAGCCTCTTCCCATATCTTTTGCTCTGTGGCAAGTTACTTATCTACAAGGAACTTTTATTTGACAAGGACATTGCCCAGAAAAACATGGGAAACTTGTGTTCATCTCTGCTGAGAGGTGGAGTCAAAGAGTTGGGCTTTATGACAGACACCCTGATCGTGCAACCAAACTATGAAATGGCCTCATACATTCAACACACATTTGCTGCACCTCCCCAGTGTGCTGCCCAGATATTACCAGGCAGAGTGTTTTATGGGCAGCATTTTAGAGTTAGGCAGGCAGAGGGAGTGTCTTTGTGGGTGTTGCCTTTACCAGTCCTTGGATTGTTCTGGGACAGGCATGTCTCTTTCCTCTAAAGTAACTGATCGCGTGTAAAGAAGGAGTCTCCTCAGTAAGGCGGGTTAAACCAAACCCAACCTATGACAATCATCTCAATTGGAACACATAGCGACTCTATACAAATACCCGTAGGGTTTCCAAGTTTGTAACTCTTTTGGAGGGTTAACTACCATATCCTTCTCTTGCAGAACCACTACAGAGTTGACCGTTGTGTTAGCAGCTGAATGCTTAATCACTGTGCCCATTTTGTTTGCTGAGCCGCCCTCAAAACACTGAACAGGTTTTCTGGGTACCAAGTATGTCCACTTCTATATCTGGCATAGGGTGTTTTCTCCAAGTTGATAGGAGGTGCAAATCAGATACTAGGGGTTTGGCGGAGTCAGTATGGAAACTGGGAGGGTGTGCGAAATTTGAACAAGAGTAGAACAATTCCAAGACACTTCCTAGGGATTCCTGGCATATAATATGCAAATGATAGTCAAGATATATAACTGTGTCTCTGTTCTTGGTTCTGTCAGTACCTGGTGTGGCCACAAAGGAGAAACCTGGTCTCCTGCTATTTTGAGCATCTAGTGTGAATGACAGGAAATAAGTCACATGCTAATGAACCCTGGTGGTGTAGTAGTTAAGCACCATGGTGCCCGGCTATCAAAGGATATAGCGTCTGGGGTCTTAAAGACTGGAAGATAAACAGGGGGCCATCTAGCTTAGAAACAACAAAGCCCACATGGAAAAAGCACACCAGCCTACCCCGATATGATCGCTGAAGACAAAGCGGGTGCATAAGCACATGTGAGCATGTTTTCTTGATGTGCACTCGCGCTTTACATGCAACTCTCTTATACATGCGTGTTTCTGTGGATTTGTTTCTCGAATGCACCCAGACTAATATAAGCAGCGTGGAACGCATTTAAGAAGCCTAGACAAGGGCAGGGCAGGATATTCGGAGGGACTGGATCCAGAATTAGAGAGGAAGGAGCCCTGGTGGCAAAACGGGCTGCTAGCTCCCTGTCCCAAGGGGGACAATGAGACTGCTGGCTCCCATGAAGATTTACAGTCTTGCAAACTCCATATAGGGTCACTGTGGTTGGAATCCACTGGAGGGCAGTGACCTTTTGGGATTGAAGGTGGAAGCCACCAATGATTTCCGGCCATTGAGCTAAGGAGCCTCCGGAGAGTGTGTGAACTTCTGGAATGCAGTGAACAACCTCTGCACATCTGCTTTTCGTGCTGCACAAGTCATGCCCTTGGCCTTTTCTTAAACATATTCATCCAAAAGTGAACCATCACAGCTGCTCCCTCGGGAAGCTGGGGGCTGAGCTCTCTGGTTCCACTCTGTCAGCATTTCTGGTCCGGGTACCTCCCCTCTGCCCCGGCACAGGCAATGTGCATTTGGAAGCAGTGCTCCCTGGGTAGTGGGTGTGATTTGCCTCCTCTGGCCTAACATGATGAATGCTGAGAGGGGGTGGATACTAGGGGGTTAAACTCCCTGAACTTTACCTAGCCCAGGGGAAAACTTATTATTTAAAGTAAATTTTAGACAGAATCTTTAGAAAGATAAATTGTTAACTTTATGTACACAATTACTCCCCAACACATAGGCTCAATCTCATAGGCTGTGTATGACCTTGAGCAGGTGCTCAGTCACAATGGGTTTCTATCAGGATTGAGAGTTCAGCTCTCTCAACTCTCCAACTGGTTATTAGCACCATAGTCTCGTTTCTATTTATGTATTTACTTTGTTTTTAGGGGGAAAAGACTCCCAATTCAACTATATTTTATTAGGAACTCCTTTGCTAAGTTTTACACAAGAAAAAGGCACAAACTGCTGTTCTGGATGAAGGAGAGCATCCACATGAGGCCACAATGGTGTCGGAAGGACCCACAGCCACAGTGACTTAAATAAAATGACACCCATTCTGTCTTGCTGACTCTGACTCATAGTGACTCTGTGTAGGGATCCTGAAGTTGCTACCTTTACAGGAAGCAATAACCTCATCTTTCTCCTGTGGAATGACTAGTGGCTTTGAACCAGCGACCTTGCTCTTAATAGTCCAACACTATCCAGCATTACCACCTGGGCTCTGGAAAACTTAAATAAGACATAGAAAACAAACAACTTTGTCACAAAATTGTGACTGAAGACAGATCAATTCATGGAGTTTCAGGAGGGTCTGTTAGAGCATGAGCGGGACCTTCATTGGGATGTGCACACTACCGTATATCGTTGAGTCTGGCCCGGGGAGTGGACGAAAGCACACTGCCTGAGGGACAAGCTTTCCACTGCCAGTCAGCAGTAGGAAAGAACTCAATGGCGGCTGAATCTGTGGCCCCTCAAAATGGATGTAGGGTCTCCACATAGACTCTCACTGTGAGCCACAGCCTATTGCTCAAAATTTAAGCTCAAATACGACTTAAACGCCAAACATTCTGTTTCCTTAAAATAGGGTACTGCCAGGATCAGCTAGAAGTCTGCATGACCAATCAGATCTCAACGCCGATCTCAAATCACTTTACATGATCCATTCTACCAGTCATGTCAAGGACAACTAGAGGTCTGCATGAGCGAGCCCAAATCGCCTCCTCACTTACCCATTCCAGAGGCTGTGCCTGTATAACCTATCGATTAACACATTCCCATATGCCGTGGTTATGAAACCAACCATCATGCTGGAATAAGGACCAATCACGATGCAAGGGTCAGGGTCAATGGGAAAGCAAAATAGGGGCTGAGGGGAGCCAAGAGGGGTCCCTTCACTCAATCCCTAAACCTGATCTAATGTCACTAGACTGGGCTCTTCCTCACATCTCAAGGGCACCCGATTCATGATTGAAGTGAATTGTGCTTATTCAATCATTGTTCCGCTTGCTGTCCTGCTGTGCTGCATCCTCTTCTTGCTTTTTTGTGCATGGCTCCCTCTGTTGTGGTGACAAATGGCTCGAGAGGGATTTGACATAGGGAGAAAGCCCACCCACATCAACTGTCACCAGAAGCAGACACTAAGTCCATTTCTCTCACCTCACAGAACTATGCACACCAGACACTGGTAGGGCTGCCTGGGAGGCGAACCCTTAGTGCAGTGGTTCTCAACCTGTGGGTTGCGACCCCTTTGGGAGTCATATGACCCTTTCACAGGGCTCACCCAATTCATAACTGTAGCAAAATTACAGTGATGAAGTTGCAAGAAAATCATTTAATCGTTCGGGGAGGGGGGCATCACCACAACAAGAGGACCTGTATTAGGAAGGTTGAGAACCACTGCCCGAGTGTGTTTAGGACTTTGCTGTCCTCAAGGTTATCAGACATTCCTGAAGGCAGAGGCACTGCAGTAAGCCCTTCTGGGAAATGCCCTGAAGACAGGTCTCAACCAATTCCACCCTCACCCTCCGAGATCCTAATCATAGGACGCATGGAAATGCTCCCTGCCACTTCGAAGACTGTAAGTCCATGGGAGCAGAAAGCCTCCTCTGTCTTCCTTGGAGTGGTGGCTGGTGAGTTCAAACTGCTCACTTTCTGGCTAACATAACCCACAGGCCAGCTCCCCCTGAGCTCAGTTTGGTTTGCCGCACAGCACACATTGTTTGGAACCTTCTGAAATAGCTATGCACATGTGCAGGTTGGGGGGATTTCGCACAAGATGCAGTTTTCCATCCTCTCTTGGAAAAAATAATTTTTGCAAAAGGCTTGTATTCTCTTCTGGATCTGAGTAGCAGCTACTCTCATGAAGTCATAGCACATACATTCATGCTACAGTCCTCCCAACTCCCTAATGTCTTACGCCGAGTCTGCTCCATGCTTTTCTGTGTCCTACATGGCAGCTGTAGGCACCCAAGGCATGGGCTCTGCAGCCTGGGTCCAAATCTCTCCTTCCCACTTCCTCACTGAGTGGTCCTAGGCTCATGACTTTATCATCCTGTGCCACTGATTTTTCATCTGTAAAATGAGGCCAGAATAGAGTCCACACATAGGCTTGTTAAGTGGAATAATTGAATTATTATACACAAAAAGCTTAGAACGGCGCTTGGCATCTTGCAAATACTATTAGGTGGTTTAGCATAGGGACTGGGTCATCCATTACATATGCTCAGGTTCAAACTTCCGGCCAGGAAGGGGTGGTACACCTAGGTGGGCATTACACCTGGATTGGCCCATCTGGGCCAGGTGAATTCAATCCAGCCATTGGGGTTGACCATGACCGTCAACCATGCCTCCCTATGGAGGAATTGAAAAGGCAGGATCTTGACCGCTCCGATGTCTCCCTTCACCCACTTTTCTGTGTCCGTCCCCCAGGGAGGAGGTCACATGTAGATACTTGTAATCAGTTCCCTCTTCCCAATCCATCCTCCCACAACCCTCTCAGTATCACCACTCACAAATTATCAAGGTTTCTTGAGGGATGGGGGAGCGGGGAGGGAGGGGAAAAATGAGGACTTGATTTCAGGGGCTTAAGTGGAGAGCAAATGTTTTGAGAATAATGAGGGCAATGAATGTACAAATGTGCTTTACACAATTGATGTATATATGGATTGTGATAAAAGTTGTATGAGCCCCTAATAAAACGATTTTTTAAAAAAGAAAAAAGGCAGGATCCCAGAGCCCACTGAGTGACTTTCTCTCCAGCAGCTTCTAGGTAGGCTGTGTCCCGTGAGGGGCCCTGAGGTGCCTGTGTAAATCTTAAACTTCTTCTCTCAAACAAATCACTTGGATCACAATCCAGGCTTCGAAGTGAATTCTTTCTCGCGCGAAGCCAAGGCCTGAGGTATATCTCTCCCAGGAGAGATCTAACAATAGTATCTCTTATTATAGCATTAGGTGTCCAGGTGGTGTAGTGGACTGTGCATTAAGCTGCTAATCGCAAGGTTGGGGGTTTGAACTGACTAGCCCGTCCGTGGGAGAAATATGAGGTTGTCTATTTCTGTAAGGCAGTGGTTCTCAACCTTCATAATGCCCCCACCCTTTAATACAGTCCATGTTGTGGTCACTTGCAACCATAAAATTATTTTCATTGCTACTTCATAGCTGTAATTTTGCTATTGTTATGAATTGGTTGACCCCTGTGAAAGGGTTATTTGATCCCCAGAGGGGTCACGACCCACAGGTTGAGAACCGCTACTGTAAGGATTTAAAGTCTCAAAACCCCAAAGGGGCAGTTCTTTGTCCTATTGGGCCGGTATGAGTGGGAGTCAATAAAATGGTAGTTAGGTTTTTTTTCTGCATCAGTATCAGATTCTGGTGGCAATCTCAGTCATCCTGCATTGTGGTCTGGTTTGAACTCTGGTAGATCTGTGGGAAATGTCTGCCCTGGTTTGAGGTGAGGGCCACGGTGCTTCAGTGGTAGATCACTCATCGTCTTTCACCGGGAAGACCCGGGTTCGATTTGCAGCCAATGTGCCCCAGACTGTCACTGAAGGTTTGTGTGTTGCTATGACACTGAGCAGGCTTCAGTGATGTTTCCAGACTGAAATAGAATAAGGACGAAAGACCTGATGATCTCCATCCACACATTGACCTATGGCCCGCCACGGTTGGCTTCCCCTCCCAGCCCTGGTGATAGCACAGACTGGCATAGTTTGCTCCGCTTCCCATGAGGTGCCCATGAGAGGCTGACTCGACAACCACGGTCAAGATCAACAGCTTGAACTCCTTTATGGGTCTACAGAAACAAGAACAACCTTCTGAAATGAGGTCGCATTGCTATTTGCGACTGGGAGAATGCCTTTGTGACAAGGATTGTGCTCTGGATCCCAAAGGCGACTTTTAAACACAGCCACATAGCAACTCCGGAAATTGCCATAGTAGAAGCCAGGTTTTAAAAAAAAGCTCTACTGACTTGCTCAAAGGAGGCCAGAGGTGGATGGGGGTGGGGTGGGGTGGGAGACTCCTCTAAAAATGAACAAATTTGTTTCCTTACATTTTGTCATGTCTTTTGGTCCTGAAAGAAAGGGGGGGGGGGAGCAGACCAGAGGAGGAAACGGCGACTGACAGTCATCTTGTTGGTATTCCCATAGCATCCCCTCCTTAGGCACTTGCTGCCATCTCATCCAACTCCACTCAGTATATTTTCACCCAGCAATGATGCAGACATGTCTGTGTACTCAAGTTTTATTGTAGTCGGGCAGCGTTTACGGGTTTGACTTTCAACTCAGCATGGCAGGACGTCTAGAAGCAATTATAACCAGCACCTGCTCTGTCTGTGCGGTGGGCAGGCAGTGACGGATTCCCAGCTTCCGGAACACTAGTGCTCCCTCCCAGCTCAGGATAATGACGGTGACACTCGGCCTCCTTGTTGTCTGGGGGAGCTCTAGGAGCTCTCCTCTGAAACCTCATATTATTGGCATTTCTTTGAGTGAACACATCAAATTAGTGACTGTAAAGGAAGGCGTAGGAGATGATTATTGGTGACAAGACAAGCCTCAACCACCTCCAGAGAGCATGTCTCCTAAGTGCAAAGTATGGAGAGGGAGGAAACAATTGACCACAAATGGAATAGGCTCTGAGTCTCGCCACACAATGTATGTGCGTGGTCACTGAGGCGCCAACATTATGGCTGGAGGACGGATATGGTTTGTGCAGCCGTGATTGCCATCCAGAACGTGCCATGCTATTATGAAAAATGATTTTTTATTCTGAGCAAATCTCTGCTTCCACTTGCTGTAATGCTTCGCTAGAGAGCCGGGGACTCTGGGAGGGGTGGGGACGCACAGGGCTGGGCTGACCTCAGGAACTCATGTGTAAAGGGCTTTTTCTCACTTGGAAGCAGGCTGGGTTCACAGCTGTTCTTTCTGGTAAAGCTTGTTTCTGAACCTTGCCACGTCTGAGTCCGAAGAGGGAAATGAAGGTGACAAATGCTGCGAGGAGCCCTGGGTACATCTTGGCTATGGTCCTGCTTAAGTCTGTTTCATTTGAATCCCAGTTTTACCTTTCCTCCTTTCTGGGTTCCAGAGCATCAGAAGGGTGCCAAACGCTTCCACGGACAACTAAAGCTGAACAAGGTGGAGGCAGATGAAGAGCAACGGGAGGTTGGTGTTTGGGAGACTGAATACTTGGGCTTCCTAGGCCAGTCCAGCTGGTGGTTAGAGCCCTGTTTCAGATTCCACTGAAATCTCCTAGCGTCCAAGGACCAAGTGGCTCCTAAGTCCAGAATTTCTGTTACATGTCTCACCAAGGAGAAGCTGGGCCAAAATGCATTGAAGAATAAAGCAGGAGCTTGGCTTGTGAATCCACTCTCTGGTTCTGAAATTTCAAAGGCTCCGTGCACAGACATTTCAACACTGAAAGCACAGCAGGGAAAATCAAAGACTTGGGCTTCCTTCTTGACCCTCTTTTAGGGCTTTTATGGTTTCCCAAGGCGCCTCCCAGAGCCGAGTGTTTTATAGGTCATGTTTAAAAATGTCGTAGTTCTGAGGGACTTGCTGTTCTGCTTTCTTTTGCAAGGAGATCCGGTTTCTTGTCTTGTGGCCAAACACAGAGCACAGATGTCTGTGGGCCCCCTCCCTTTCCCCTGACCTTTGCTCTCTTCTCTGGATACCCTACTGACCTGTTCTCCCTTACAATATCTGAACTGCTCACACACTTCGTTAAATTCTCATCCTAGCGAGAAGCATCTGAGCATCTTATTAGAGCCTGTATGAGTTCTGTTCTGGATGCCTATTTGTGTAACTTCAGGTCTCTGGCATGGAAACGTCCCATGCCCACAGACCCACACAGGTAATATAAACTCCAACAGTAGTTTAAGGTTTAAGGTGGTCACAGGGAACACTGGGGCCCGTGTCTCCTGGTGAACCACACAGGCTGTCTAAAGGGGCTAGTTCCATCTCAATGTAGCCATGCAGGAATGTAGACCGGTTAGGTAGCAAGACAAGGGGTTGTTCCTCTCCATGCTTAGGGGGCCCCCTACGGGAGGTTGGAAGCCAATGCGGGCTAAGCCCAAGCCAGGAGAGCTTAATTGACGCCTCCCAGCTGAAAGCCCTTAAAAGGCTGGAAACTGGAGACCACCGCCCCTTCCCTTCAGCTGCTTCTCTGCCTTCCACTCAGCAGGGCTGGGTGTGCAGTGTCATGAGGGTGCCCATTTTCAGTTTAGTGTAACGCCTGAACCTTCTTCTCTCATGTATATAAACCCACTCAGATTACCAACCAGGCTTTGGTGTGAATTTCTTTCCAGTGTGTAGCCAAGGACCGAGACATTTTCCACGCAAGAAACCTAACAGACCCAGACTTACAATAAACCCATATTTTTATTTATAAGGCAAGAGGTGACCAGGTCTAGACAATAATGGTGAAGAGGGCCCTGGGTTTGAGAAAGATTCTGAAGTAGAATCCATAACCCTTAGAAATGTATTGGCCTTAAGGGAGGGGCAAAGAGGGCTGGATTGAGAAAGTCTCTGGCATCCAGTTCTGACTTGACTTCTGGATCCTGAATCCTTCAGGGCCATGACCTTGCCCTTCAGCCAGACCTTCCAATAGCCATCTTCTCAGAGCCTTGTTAAGTTCTCAAAATACATTACACCTGCCATCCTTTGAGCGGCTACCAAACCCAGGCACTTTTTTCAAAGACAAGCTCGCTCTCTCTACCCCAAAGAGCAGGTATTTTGGGGATGATGGATATGAGATACCACAGAAGACAAATCTGTTATCTTCCATGGTGCACAAAACATGCTGTCACAACCAGGACTCGTGACAATCCCTCAATTTCCTAAATTGCTTCACTGCTACTTTTTAATTAAGCCTCATTAGATTGTCATATATTGATAAGAGGGATGACCCTGAACTAGATGCATAAATTAAAGCTATCCTCATCCTGTGCTTTTATATGAATGTGTTAATTATTTTTGTCATTAGGGAGAATAATGGAGGGATGGAGCAATACCAAACGGAGTTTGACAAAGTGTTGGTGTTTGCTGCGGCAAACGTGGTGCGTGTCAGATACAATCCGTCACCCAGTGAGTCTGCAATTAACACCAAGGGACAAAGGTAGGATTCCCTGTAGTAAATAACCTTCCTCCCAGATGCTAATGGGGACCCAGCAGGACCCACTGTTGTGTTGTCGCAGTTGTACACGGGCCCTTAGAGGAGACAGAGCTGGTGTTTGAAACGAGTCTTGTTTGCCCCCAGTTGGCTCATACATTTGTTTTTTAAATGGCACAATCACTAACATTTAAACACGGGGTGATGTCACGTAACAATCTGCAGCTTCTGAGAAATGGAGAGGCCCGACTTTGCTGGTTGACAGTGCAGAGGGATTGGGGGAGCAGTCAGATATGGTGATCAGAGTTTGGAATCCTTGCTTTCCAAGTACATGTGTCAAGGAGTTCAAGGGTTCAGAAATTTAGGAGGGAAGTTCCAGTAGACAAGTTTGTGTGGTCGATAATAAACCAATATAGGGGTTGAGAATTCAATCTGGTGGCTATTTATCTTGTGCTTGGAAGCCAACCAGCCCAGAATTCCTGACCTCGCCGACCTTGTGAAACAAGGACCATTCCAGAATGACATAGAAGTAAGCACGGAAGCGAGGGCATCCATTACCCGGAATACGTAGGGGTCAGGAACTAAGTGCTTTCTGTAGAACAGCTCCAGAAGGCAGACCTTTGGCTGGAAAACCTGTTAGGGAGCTAGCATAGGGACTGGCAGGCCTATTATACATGCTCAGAGGTCTGAGCTACCGGCTCATGAAGCAGGGGCTCACTGCATGCTCAGAAGTTCAGGTTTCCAGCCAGGAGAGGGAGCTACGCCTGGGTGGGCGCTGTACCTGCAGTGGCTCACCTAGGCCAGGTGAATTCAATTCAACAATTCAGCCAATGGAGTCGACCTACGTCATCGAGCACGCCTCCCTAACCGCTCATAAAACTCACCGCGATCCCAAACCAGGCCTGGTGTGAGCTGTTTCTCGGGTGGAGCCAAGGACCTAGGCACACCTGTCCCCGGAGAGGTCGAACAGAAGCAGTGCTGTGTGATTCGGAGCTATGAGGTAAGCCGGCCCCAGGAGTGGGCCCTCCCATGTTGGTCTCACGGATTTGGGGCCCCTCTGGGCTCCTTTTACCTCACCACCCTCGGGAGAATTGTTGGGTTGATTTCACGGTGTCCATCTTTGCGCCGTTTCTTGCTGGTGTCCGTCTTTGCGCCGTTTCTTGCTGGTGTCCGTCTTTGCGCTGTTTCTTGCTGGTGTCCGTCTTTGCGCTGTTTCTTGCTGGTGTGCGGGACTTGACGTGCCTGCTTTCCCGGGAACTCGCCTGCCTTCCCAGACTGCATTTGTGATGGGACTGGGACACTGCTGCCTGGAGGCTGGGAGGATTTTGACTCCCAAAGCCTTCTCGAGGCTCAGTGTATAAGGTTTATTTGGACGCGAAAACAGAATCAAAGATGCAATTAATGAAGTTTTAGAAGCAGGCTTTATTGAGAAGCTTGCGGGCGGGTTCAGTAACTCAGGGTATTGAGCTATTGAAGCCGCGCAGGGGGAAAAAAATCCTGGCAGCGTTTTTATGCCCACTGCTGGCAGGCAGAGCTGGGGAGGATCAAAGCTGGGGAGGATCTGCGCACACAGGTGCTTCAGAAGGGAGAAGGTCGTTAATCTTACCTATATGTCAGGGACGCGTGGAGTGACCATATCTTCAGAAAACATTCTGGCTTTGGAACGAGCTGGTTCCAGGAATTGGGGGTTGAGCAGGGGAGGGGAGGTCGGTTAGGGGTCAGCCTTGAGAGCTAAGATGGAGGTGCAGGACTCAAAATGGAGTCTGTTGTTCCAAGATCGGACATTTTAGACTGTGCCCTATAGGGAAAAGGGATGAGGTTAGTCCGTTTCTGTAACTGCTACCTCTGGGTAGTGGGTAAAGAGCAAGGGGAGGGGCTTATCCAGGCAGAGTACTGAGAGTTGCAGCCTAGCACAGGGTGGAGAGGTTGGTATTGCTGGTGAACTGCTATACGGGTAATTTCACGGAGTCAACTTTGTCGGAGCTGGATGAGACAAGGAGCAATTAAGAGCAAAATTATAACTAAAATTATGGGTCCTAGTATGGGGCCTAGGAAGGAGTACAGAGAAGAGTTCCACCAGGAGGAAGATCCATCTGTTCTGAATCTGTTGTTTTGCAGCTCACGGTTTAGCTTGTTGAGGGTCTGGACTCTAGTTTCCACAATCCCCAGTTTATTGATATAATAACAGCCTTGCTCCTGGAGGAAGAGGCAGGTTCCTCCTTTTTCAGCCGTGATGAGGTGTAAAGTGTGGTGGTTCTGCAAGGCAACTTGGGCAACAGAGGTTATTTGTCTTTGCAGGGAGGCTAGAGACTTGGCAGAGGCATCGACTGCCAGCTGGAAGCATGCGGTTAACTTGTCTGCTGTGATGATAGTGTACAAGGGCTCCGCCGCTGAGTCCTACTGCAATTGCTGCTGAGTCTAAGGAGATTCTCACTGCTATCGGGAGAAAAACTGCTCTTTTAGTTTGACGACTGTATACTTGGATGTATTTGTCCTGGAACTCAGCCAGAGTGTATATAGTGAGCTGCGGAACCAGAGTGATGGGTAGAGGTAGAACAGATATTTATATGCTTAGTGAGTGTATGGTTGCACCAAAAGAAAATTTTTTCTGGCCCTGTTAGTGGTTTGGAGGGGATTTGGGTGACATTACATGTCTGTGTCGATGGATTGGAGTAGCAAAAGGGCACTTGAGTGTTTTCTGGTTGGATGTACAGAGGGACGTTGGGGATGGTTATGGCTTTTGTGGTCTTTACGTTGGATGAAAATGACAGGGTAGGACCTGGTACTGCTACCAGAGGAGGGCGTTCTAGGGCTGCACACATGAAGCAGGTGGAGAGGTTGCCTAGTCCAGCAAAGTGGCGATGCCAGTCCCTGCTGTAGCAGGGTGAGCCAGGAGAAGGGAGACACAGAAGGTTTAGAAATTTAGTTAGTGAGTTGAAGGTCTTGGATCTGAATATTACGGTGGATGGTGGATTGGACCTGGAGTAGCGACCTCCATACATACAGTTTGGCGTCCAGGAATTACTCTCGGCGAGTGGTGCACTAGGCTCCTGGAACCGGAGACGTCCACCGGCTATCCCAGGGGTCTGGAATTGTGAGAGTGTATTTAGATTGATGGTAGTAGAATCATCCCTGGGGACAAAGGGAAAGGTCTTGTATCTGGCAGGAAGACCAAGGACACCTTACATTTTTCTGTATTAACTTTTTTGCACACTGGGTAGTTGCCTTCTGGTCATATAGGAAGCGTTTTAAAATCAGTGAAATTTAAGTATATGGGTGCTCTGCCCCCTGTGGGTGGGCAGTTAACGGTGGCCGGCAAATAATCATAACACTTAGTGCAGGCGTAATTGGTATAGTTTTCAGTCAAGTAAAATCGCCAGGCAAAAGGGGAAATTATTCTAGGTTTAGCTGGCTAGCTTGGTGAGGTGAGTGAGGCAGAGAGACATAGGACCAGTAGACAGAGTAGACCACTGGGAGCCATGGTCAGAGTTTACTGCCATCTGGACTCGGGACAAATGTACCCAGGAATCTAGTCTAAGAACCTTGATTGCTGAGGGAGTGGTAAGGGACAGTGTAAGGGCCTTTCCACCGGGGTGCTAAGGGTTTGGGGGCAAGGGATTTAATTAACACAGCATCTCCAGGATGCACTGGTTTTTGGTGATCAGCAGAGGTCAGAAAGGGTTCAGGGATGGCAGAGATGGTGTGTTGTCTAAGAAGGTTGCGGAGCAAGCACAAGTATGGAAGGTACAAAGCTAGCAGAGGGCAATCGGTTGCAGGAAGAGGCGAGAAAAGGAAAGGTTGTCTGTAGAGTATTTTGAAAGGACTGAGGCCGGACGGCTCCTGAGGGGCTGCGACAAGGCGAGTATAAGAGCAAAGGGTAATGGTTGAGGCCAAGAAAGTTGCAGTTCTAGGGAGAGTTTGGTGAGCTGTTGTTTTATGAGACCGTTAGCTCGTTCAACCTTACCAGAAGACTGGGGGTGGTAGGCTGCGTGGAGTTTCCAGCAGATGCCCAGTGAGGCGCTAACTGCCTGCTGCACCATAGATATGAAGTCTGGACTGTTGTCCGACTGAATTGAAGCAGGCTGGCCAAAATGAGGAATGATGTCTTGAAGAAGGTGAGTGGCGACTATGCTTGCCCTCTCAGAGGAGGTGGGAAAGGCTTTGATCCATCCTGAAAATGTGTTAACCATAGTGAGGAGGTATTTAAACCGCTAATGTTTTGGCATGTGTGTAACGTTTATCTGCCAGTCCTGTCCCGGTAGGTGCCCTTACATCTGGTGGAGCTGTTTACGAGGGTGTTGAGCTTTCTGGCTATTGGAGAGGGCACCGATGTTGCATTTTGCATGTACTGTGTTGATAGTACTCCATAGTCCAGTGGGGTGAAATATGGGGTTAGAAACGTGTAGAGAGCTTTTGGCCCGATGTGTGGAGAATTGTGAATATTGGTGATGATTGTTTCCTGTTGTAACTTTGGGAGAATGAGTAAGTTCTATTTGTGTACCCACCATTTTTGTTGAGGAAGAGAGCAATACTGGGTGTTTTCCTGATCAGTGTAAGTTGGAGTGTAAGTGGGAGGTAAAAAGCATACTGAGCTAGGAGCGGGAAAGTTGTTGGGCTAAGTCAGTAACAGGATCTGCAGAGTGGGAGGGGGGCCTGTCTATTCCCATAACCGAGACCAGGGAAGGGGAAGTAGGGCCTGAGTGAGAGGGCGAAATGGAGACGGTAGTCCGCTACCTGGAGCACAACCCTGGGCTTGGCGATGGTTACCGGAGTCGAGGAGCCAGGGCCTCTTCAGTCCATGAACCCCAGCAGCTCCATACCTTGCAGCTATGTGTCTGGAGTTTCAAGGATCTCGGCACCTCGGCTTTGCAGAGCCTGTGGCAGAGCCAGGGTCGGGCAGTTCGACTTCCAGTGGCCTGGCTGTTTGCACTGCGGGCAGGGCTTGGTAGGAGGCTTGGGGTTGGGGCAAACTTTTGCCCAGTGGCCGACCCGGCCACATTTGAAGCAGGCTCCTGGCGGTAGGTGCTGGCTCCCCTGGGGAGCGCGTCGATGGACGGGATTGCCTGCTGGCCTTAGGGCTGCTACCAGGGCTTGGGAATGGAGGCTAACCATCTGTTGGACCCTCACCTGGCAAGTGGCCTCAGCCAGCTCCTCCCAAGCGTTGAAAACTTTAAATGCCATTTTTTTACCAGATCCTGTATAGGGGTTTCAGGGCCCTCCTCAGCCTTCTTTAGCTTTTTTTCTGATGTCAGGGGCTGACTGGAAGGTGAAGTGAGAGGCCAAAATAGAGGCCCCACTTTTTAGACCCTGGTTCTAAACGAGTGTACTTTGTGAGTGCCTCCTGGAGGCGGTGAAGAAAAAGAGCAGTAACTTCTCTGTTTGTCATAGTTGACAACCTTGTTGGAGACTGTTTCCTGACCTCTAATGAGGTACCTGAGCATGAGGTTTCTATAAGGAAGATCAGACGCCCGGCCGGGCTGGTAACTCCAACTGGGGTCCTCTATTGGGATGGCATGCGCCCCCAAGGGGACATTTGGGTCCATAGCGTGGTTTTTGTCTGTGTACGTTCCTCGGCAGTAAGGGTAGAAGCAAGGATCACTTGGATGTCATGCCAGGTTAAATCATACGTTTGGGAAATGTAGGTAAATTCTTTAATAAACTTAGAGGGGTCTGCTGAGAAAGAGCCCAGGCGGGTCTCTATCTGCGACAGGTCCTTTAAGGAAAAAGGGACGTGGACTTGAACGAGTCCCTATACACCTGCAACCTCTCTTAATGGACAAAGGGCAGATGGAGGGTTGTGGGAGCGGGTATGAGATGCAAGCGGTGAGGACAGGAGAGAGCGATGGGGTGGCGCAGCGGGCGGGGGAGACTGAGAGGGCAGCGGGAGAGTCGCGCTGAGGAGCTTGGCTGGCTCTTCTGGTGTTTGAATGGCAAGTTCTTTCTGCTGAGGAGATAGAGCTAACCATATTTGGCGGGCGGAACAATGGCTACAGAGGTCAGGGCGGGAACGCAAGTCCCAAAAAGCCTGCACATAGGGGACTTCAGAATCCTTACCAGTCCTCCTGCAGAAATTGTCCAGGTCCTGTAGAATGTTGCGTGCTTGTTAAGCTGGGACTGGGGCCAGGCAGCTTTCACAAGGTCTGAGTGAGAGGGAGAGACTCATCAGGGCAGCCGTAGACTGGTTTTGAACGTAGGCAAGCGCCGCGCCTAAAGGTCCTGGAGATTTGGGGAAGAAGGGTGGCTCTTAGGGGACCCCAAAAGAAGGGGGGAGCCACACACCTATCCCGGGTTTTTGGCACCAAAATACAAGGTCTATTTGGATGTGAAAACAGAATGAAAGACCCAATTAACGAAGTTTTAGAAGCAGGCTTTATTGAGAAGCTTGCGGGCGGGTTCAGTAACTCAGGATATTGAGCTATTTAAGCTGCGCCGGGGGAAAAAATCCTGGCGGCATTTTTATGGCCACTGTTGGCAGGCAGAGCTGGGGAGGATCATAGCTGGGGAGGATCTGCACACACAGGTGCTTCAGAAGCGAGAAGGTCGTTAATCTTATCTATATGTCAAGGAAGGATGGAGTGACCATATCTTCAGAAAACATTCTGGCTTTGGGACGAGCTGGTTCCAGGAATTTGGGGTTGAGCAGGGGAGGGGAGGTCGGTTAGGGGTCAGCCTTGAGAGCTAAGATGGAGGTGCAGGACTCAAAATGGAGTCTGTTGTGCCAAGACTGGGATACAGTGTTGTGCCGCGGCTCCGACAAGCAGCAGGCCTGGGGGCGCCTGCGTCCACCCTGTTGGTTTGGGCAGGACTCTGGCTCGGTGGCCGGCTCCAGGCTGGCTTTTTGCTAGGCCGCAACCTGCGGCCTCCATTTTCCCAGCCACGTGACGCCACTCTCAGGCAGAATGGCGCCACTGTGTCTGTTGTAGCTACACTCCATTCCCAGACAGCAAACCGCCCAGACTGCCGGAAAGTTCAGCAGAACAAGTTCCATTTCCTGCGCAGGGACCATCAGCTCTCTTGAGGGGAGACTGAGCGGCCCCCCAGTCTAATTTTCCAAAGGTTTTTATACTTTTGCAATGTGCAGATGTGCAAGCAGGCAGAGCTCAGAAGCGGGGTATTGTGGTTAGCCATTCTTAGTTGAACCAAAACTGCTCTGGTCATTCTCGCAAGCCTTCTGAACATCAATGTCCTTCTGTACGTTCCCTTGGGCTACGTCTGCACAGCCTAACTCCCCAGTATCAGCTATTTCATTGGCAGTTCATAGCTAGTTTATTTACCGTTCATAATGGCTTCTGTCAGCTCAAAGTTAGTTCTCTTGTCAAGGCTATTTAAGCTTTGCCCAGAGCTGCTACATTCCCTCCTGTTCTTAGCCATGTTCAAATCATTGAATCTGCGGTAGCCAGCCCAGTGTATGGTGGGCTCTGCACTAAGAGTTTTGTGGCTTGTACTTTCTGTGTAAGGAATGCCACCAGCTTAATGGTTATTACTGGGCCAAATGTGGGGCTTAGCAGGAGGAGGATTAGGGGCCGGCTAGGGCCATTCATAGGGTAGATAGCCAGGCTGGCCAATTAAGTAGCTTTTCAAACCAATTGGTTCCTCCATTTCTTTTCTTGACTCTTTGTTCTAATATTTTCCTAACCAGGGCTCATTTATCTTTGTTGATTCCCGAATGCTTTGCATAGAATTAGTTTCTCCCAATGCTGTGCACAGCATTCCTTGTTTCCAAAAGAGCAAGTGAAGCCCTTGGCGGTTTTGCAACACAACTGCTACAAGGGAGTCTAGGGATCTTTCTAAATGGGAGACAGGTTTTTTTTTTTAATCCCTGTAGATCTAAAGCAATTTGCTGACTAAGAGTCTGATAGTTTAAGTTTCCTTGTATTAAAGCAACTGACCCGACTGCAGCTAATTCCATAATCCCAAGCCCTGTTACCAGTGGGACCAATACTGGGGCTCTTTTAACTCATCCGGAAATTCCAAAGTTATACCTACACCTCCATCACCAGAACACAGGTACACTTGAGGACTAACATGCACTAGCACACAAATACCCGGGTCTGCTACTAATACTAGGGAAAAGAGACAGGGTGTTCGTCCTGTGGAACAAGTAAAGCAAGTACTCATTGGAGCAGATAACAAATTAGGATCAACATTTGGTTCAATGGGAACAGCTTGAAGGCAAAAATCTCGATATCGTGATATATTAAAGGGATAATTAGATGAATAAAAACACAGTCCTTGCCCTTGCAAATCTTTTAAAGTGAGCTTAGACTTGAGTCCATACTAACATCACCTATAGACTGCTGCTTCATGTAATCCTTTTTACTAACATTTCTAATTGGATTACACTCTGTACCAATAGTGCTATTTGTACCTGTGCCTACATAGTAAGGGGAAACAGGGTTCAGACAAAGACAACAATCAGCTGTGAGGTGAGGATTTGAGTTCATAAATTGGAATACAGCATCCTGAGAATCAAACACAGAACCTTGAGGTGGCTCCTGAATGAGAAGGGCCCTGTGAGTTGGGCTGGCAGTGAACGGGAAAGTTACTGGAGAGTCTGGAGGGTGCGGCAAAGGAATCTTAACGACACCCAGCTGTGGCTCTTCAGGATTTATCCTGTGGTTTGGGCCTTTGTACGGATGGCAGGTTGCCATATTTTACTTTGCTGGATAGAAAAGGTTGTCCTGGGATCTCTATCATTTACATAATGTTGAATTCCCCATGTTTTCCCAGTGAACCCAATAACGCTTGAATCCAATTCTTATTGGGTTACATTTGGAAACCATACACGTGGTGGGATCAAACCCTTCCGACTTGAGTCTCATTCTTATAAAAATAATAGGGTCGTCTTTAACAAGTTTCCACCCTGAAAATGATAGTTTCACAACCCCAAGCTGCACAATGGTAATGTCCCTCCCTTGGCAGTTAGGGAGTCCATGAGCCGGGCATATATAGAAATGGTTTGTTTGGAGCCTTCTTTCTATAGAGGGTATTTTGCACCCATAGGACGGGATTCCAGTATAGGTCCCATTGTGCCCTTTACCTTTAAAGGATCCAGAATGCCAATTCTTTCCTAGCAAATCAAACAAATCAAAATGAAAACAGGGGGTCATACCCAGTATAAGAGGTTACATATTCACTGCTGGAGGTTAGAATAGCAGTCCACATATGTGTTTGTGCTTGGGGGAAACTGTGGGTGCTGTCAGCAATACTCGGAGAAAAACAATTAAGTTCTGTAAAGCCTTAATTTTGAGGTATTTTCTGTCTTTCTGGGTGTCCATCTTTTCAGGATATTCTCAGGGAGGGCTTTTTTTTAACTTATGACTGATGAATCCACGGCCTCCTCCCCACTATTTTAACAGCAGTTGGTGTTGTAAGTATCACCTGGTATGGGCCAGTCCACCTAGGTTCTAAGGTGTCAGGTTGGTGCTTCTTTACCCATGTCCAGTTTCCTGGTTGCACGTTGTTGGCTGCCTGTTCCCGTTCCCTTGGTTAGGCCCAAAATGAAGGTGTCAGAGCAGATGATTTGTCTCTCACCTGTTGCACAGCCTGCAGGCACTCGATGAGGGAACGATTAGTGACTTCCATTATTTCTACTTCCTTCAATCTTAGGAGGATTTGGGGAAGGTCTGCCAAACATAAATTCAAAAGGGGTCACGCTTTTCACTTAGGGAGTGCATCAGACTTGAAATAGGGCAAAAGGTAAAGTAAGGATCAACCCAGTTCTCGCCAGGTCCTAAATGCAACTTAACGAACAATTCCTTTAGGGTTCTGTTTATTTTTTCTACTTGCCCTGAACTTTGGGGCCTTGAAGCCCAGTAGAGCTTCCAGTTAATACTTAGAAGCATTGCTAAGACTTTAGTAATTTGAGCAATAAATGTTGGGCCATTGCTGGACCCCAAGGTGGTGGGAAGGCCAAATCTAGGGACAATTTTAGTTACTAATAATTTACACACAGTGGCAGCAGTTTCCTTCTTTGTTGGGAAGGCTTCCACCCATCCAGAATAGGCGTCTACGAACACCAGCAAATATCGGTAGCCATATTTTCTAAGTTTGATATCCATAAAATCCACCTCCCAGAATTCTCCAGGACTACTACCTCGAGCTCGTGGTTGGGCTTGCTCCTTTTCTTTCTGGGGTTGTTTACCCGAGCACAGTGCAATCAACGGTGGGTGACATCTGCCACCCAGTGTCCAAGCCTGGGTATGTAAAAGTGCCTGAGAAGCAACTGAGACAGTTTAGAGAGGATCCCAAATGCATACCTTCATGTAGTCCTTGAATCAGATCTCTCCCAGAGCTTCTGGCATGAATCTTCTTCCATCAGGATGGAGCAGCCACCCTGGATGCTCCCAGTCTTTTTTGGCAGGCCAGCTCTTGGCTTATCTTTAGATCATTTTCTGAGTATGTAGGTTGTGGCTGTAACACTGGGGATGGCATGGTCACAGCCACTACCTTGGGGATTTGTGGTATAGTCCTGGCATTCGAGATCCACCGGTCTGGGGGACTGGTTAGGAGTGGTTCAACCATAGGTCCCCCTACCACAGCAATATCCTGTCCCAGTGTAAGCTTCCTAGCTTCTATGACTAGGATGACCGTGGCAGCCTCAGCTCGCATGCAGCTCGGCCATCCTGCAGCTACAGAGTCCAGTTTCTTTGAAAGATAGGCCACAGGTCTCTTCCATGGCCGCAAGTTCTCAGTTAGCACTTCTTTGCGGTGCCTCTGGCCTCACATAGACAATTGGAAGGGCTTTACTATGTCTAGTAGGGCAAGAGAGGTTGCCCATAGGAGCGACTTTTTAAAGGCTTCAAATGCTTGTTGTTCTACTTCAGTCCATTTAAGTTCTTTTTCCTTTCCCCAGTACTTGCATATAGGGGTTTCGTTATTTTTGCAAATCCCAAATTCCACAATGGACAGTACCCCACAGCTCCTAGAAACTCTTGCCCCTGCCTCTTAATCTCAGGGACTGGGATTTTGAGGATCGCCTCAGTGTGGCTGGGGGACAAGGTCCGTTTTCCCTCCTCCAGTTGGTAGCCTAGGTATACAGCTTTATGGACACACAGTTGAGCCTTTCTTGCAGATACCCTGTACCTCAATGGGCCAAGGACTATTATCAGGTCCTTGGTAGCCCGCTGTCATTCCTTCAGGCTTTCGGAGGCCAGGAGGAGGTCATCTGCATACTGGAGCAAGGTGGTTTGGGGGTGTTCCTCCTTGTGTTCCTGTAAGTCTTCACTGGGTTGATGTGCAGGGGACACGGGTATGGAGAACAAAGCATCCTTTAAATCCAAAACAGTATAACAAATTCAGTTTGACGGGATAGTACTCAGGAGGGTCTCGGGGTTTGGTACTTGGGTGGCCAGTTTCTATCCTCTCATTTACCTCTCTGAGATCCTGCACCAGTTGGAAGTCCTCAGTTCCCGGCTTCTGCATAGGCAGCAGGGGAGCATTCCATGTGGACTTGCAGAGGACCAAAATGCCTGTCCTCTTTAGTCTGCAAATGGGAACAGAAATACCCACCTTTGCTATCCAGGGAGTAGGGTTAGCTTGACACGCCAGTGTAGCAGAGCTCAGAAGTTGTACAACCCCAGGCACCTGAAGTTCAGAAAGGTCTGGCAGGTTGTTCTCTGCCCAAATAAAAGGAATATCTTTTAGCGATTTATCAAGAAGTTCCTTTGAGGAGGTCTCCTCTGCTCCTTGATAAAACACATATCACTCTGACATTGGAGCGGTGAGCAAAACTTTTGGCTTTTCAAGTTCAAGGGTTAAGGTGGTTGTAGCAGATGAGAAAGTAATTATGGCTGCCATTTTTCATAATAAGTCACGATCAATTAGGGGAAAGGGGCATTGAGGCATTACCAGGAAGGAGCGTGTAACTGTCTCTTGTGCTAAATCTGTTATTCTGGCCGTTGTCCATGGGTGTTCCTGGGTCTGCCCTGGGGCCCCTGTAATGAAAACCTTTCCTTTTGACAAGGCACCTGTAGTCTTTTCTGAAACGAAGAAGGTGACCCCTTTGTCCACCTAGAAATTTACTGGCTGGCTCCCTTCATGGAGAGTGAGCATGGGCTCTTTGGGGTCAAGTGAAACAGAGCCTGGACACCTTTATTCAGCTTCAAGCATTATTTTCTGTAGCTTCGATTTTTCTAGGCGAGGACTAGGCCCGTTCTCTCTAGTGGTGGCTCGTCTGCCTCTCCTGGGGTTTTCAAGGCACTGATTTTTCCATTGTCACTGTTTTGTATAGTAGGTACATGGATACTTCCTCAGGACTAGGCGAGTGAGAAGCGGGGTATTAGGGTTAGCCATTCTTAGTTGAACCAAAACTGCTCTGGTCGTTCTCGCAAGCCTTCTGAACATCCATTTCCTTCGTGACATTCCCTTGGGCGACGTCTGCACATCCTACCTCCCCAATATCAGGTAGTTGATTTACACTTCTTAGCTACTTTATTTTCTTTTCATGGTGGCTTCTGTCAGCCCCAAATGGCTTCACTCTTGTCAAAGCTGTTTCAGCTTTTCCCAGAGATCCTACACAGTCACCATTGTAGCCGAGAGGTAACAGGGTCTGTGACCATGGCCAAGATGGCACCCACCAGTCCAAACATGTGGAAGGGCGCTGCCTAGGGAGCTGGGTGAAGAGGCCTGGGAATTAGCCCTGCCTGGTCCCAGGAGCCAAAAGTTTCCCTTTTCCCCTCCATTCCCTTTGCCTTTCTCCTGGTTTTTCAAACAAGCTGCTCTAGCCCTATAACGCCAAGCACAAAATTGTCATAATTCTTAATGAAAACGTATCTGGTACCCA
This sequence comes from Tenrec ecaudatus, assembly GCF_050624435.1. Taxonomy (NCBI): domain Eukaryota; kingdom Metazoa; phylum Chordata; class Mammalia; order Afrosoricida; family Tenrecidae; genus Tenrec; species Tenrec ecaudatus. The sequence continues at coordinate 133,803,665 of NC_134533.1, read as the reverse complement.
AATTATAAATGTGACAATTTGGTCACATTTCAAAAACACTGAAAATTTTATGCTTTTAAAATATATTTTGAATGCCATATATATTGATAACTATGAAAGTAAAGAATAAAAACCACAAAAAATATTTCCTAAATTTAAAACTTGAGGCGTTATAGGGCTAGTGTTCTTCCAGATTTGGTTTGTTCCTTGTTACAGGCTGGTTTTCCGTGGCCCACGCTTAAGCCAATGGCGTTCGGAAGCCTAAGCGGAGTCACTGTTACCTTTAGGCTTTCAGCGATGCTGCTTCAGGCACTTTTGGGGACAGCTCTTACTTAATACACAGCTCCTCTGCCATGATGTTCCAGCCAGAAATTCCAATTTCCCTTAAGGTTCCCTGAGCTGCCACGTGTCCCTTCCCTTCAGAGATTTGAGCGTCAGCCCCGCCAGCAGGCGTCTTGGAGGGCCTTGGGGCCATCCCAAGCAGTGGTCCTCCTAGCCTGTTGTCCAGAAAAATGATTGGACCTAAAGGTCGCCCTCGGCGACTTGTCCTTGACCCCTTCCCTCGGGCTGAGGCATGAGATTCAGGGCAACCCAGGGGTGTGCTCTCAAGTGGGGGTTATTGACCTGGAGGCAGCAAGCTGTCAATCGCCTCCTTGTTTTGTGCTTTCTAGATGGGACTTAGCAGCTTGATGCTCAGGAATTGCCCCCTTGCATGAATCGTGTCCAATTGGGATAGAGTTGATACAGAGAGGCTGGGCAAACAAAAGCTGATAGATTCACTTTGCAACTCTATTTGGCCACAGTATCATTTTGAGAAAGGAGAATGGTGGGCAGAGAATGGTACGCTTTCCATTCCAACCGTGATTCACCGGGAACAGTTCGGTAGAGTGCCAGGAAAGTGGGCGGAGATGCCAGAACTTAGAGCATTTCTCCTCTCGAGGAGCAGTAGGAGACCTTCATCCCCAGTGCACCCAGGAACCCCTAAGGCAGGCGTCCTCAAACTGTGGTCCATGGGGCACATGTGGCGCGATGCCATTTATCCCACCCTCAGGGTGTTTTTGCTGCCACTGCCTGTCCTGCTTAGCAGCCGACTCATGCAGTGTGCATAGGAATTTGTTCATAGGTTTTTTGAAAACCTTAGTCTGGCCCTCCAATGGTTGGAGAGACAATGAACTGGCCCCCTGTGTTAACAATTTGAGGACCCCTGCCCTAAGGGATCCTGGACTTCAGGTCACTATTCTCCCAGCCCTGAACCCTCCCTGAACATTCTACCCCTAGTAGAGGCACCAGGGCCATTTGGTCCCCGGGTAACTTACAAGCCTTTTACTCAAATGGAACCTGAGAAAGTTAAAAATGACACAGGCAGTTACTCTACTTTTGATCCCTGTTGATTCCGCCTGTAGCATCCCAATATTACAATTTAACCCTATAACGCCGAGCATGACCTTTCCCTAACATTTAATGAAATGAATATAAATGTATATATATTGATAACTATGAAAGTAATGAATCAAAACGAATTTTTTTTGCCCAAATATTTAAAAGTGAGGCGTTATAGGGTTAAAAAGAAGGATGATTCTTATCAGAGGGACCAATGCCTTATGATCATAAGTGAAGCGGTGATACCACTGCACCCAGTAGTGCCCAAACCCTGGACCCCCCTAGGGGAATTTGTGAATGCTTTTACCCCCGTGCCTGTACTTAGAATGAACAAACACACACGCCTGATAATCCTAAGATTTTTACTTACTTCCTGTGATACTCACCTACTTTCAAGGGCACTCCCACCTCACAATCCTAGCCTTGTCTCAGTTAAACTGTTCACCCTTTTGTGCGTTTGTTGGTTTTTCCAGACATTCTCAAGTTACCAAAGCCCCTAATCCAAGTGTGCCAGCTCCAGGACCACCATCTCCTGGACCACTTCAACCTTATCCATCCTAGCGCTGAATGGACAACCCCTCCCAACAGAGCAGGAAGGGTGTGGACCCAAAGCCCCTCTTCGCCCCTTTGCAAGCAGGAAGTAGCTTGAGATGTCGTCACCCAGTACCCCAAAGATTTGGGTCCATATCTCTTCAGGGTGGAAATGTTAGGTAGCTACCATAGGGACTGGGGTGTCCATTACACATGCTCAGAAGGCCCAGTTAGCGGCCCAGGAAGGAGTGGCACACTGTGCGTGCTCAGAGGTCCAGGTTTCCGGCCAGGAAGGGCAGGTCCACCTGGGTGGGCGCTGCACCTGCATCGACCCACCGAGGCCAAGTATATTCAATTCAGCCACTAGGATCGACCAGGGTTGCCCACCACACCTCCCTAACTCTCCTAAACCTCACATGGATCACAAACCAGGCTTTGGCGTGAATTCTTTCTCACGCAGAACCAAGGACCGAGGGATATCTGTCCCCAGAGAGATCTGACCAACCCAGGAAAGCTCTTTGGAGGCAGCAGGAGTGGACGTGAGTGGCTGGTGGATACTGTTCAGATGCATGGCTTTCTGCTTGGAAGGGTTTTTAGTCTCGGCTGACAGGATCTGAGGAGGTAGTATGTCTGGATCACATAGTATCCATGTCCACAAATGAGCTGCCCATTCCAAAGTCCTGACAGTGCCTTTGGAAAACACTGTGCTTTGGAATGTCACTCCTTGCAGAGGGCAGTGGGAGGGGCTGGGACCCAGGTATGCTGCCCCGTACTCCCAGTTGCTGGTTTCTGGATCCTGATAATAACTCTCACACGATCAGTTAGTGGGCTTGTTGTCTGCCCCAGGCTTTGTTCACCGAGGTCCTCCAGCTAGGTGGTGGTGTGTGTGCATGAGCAGAGGCTTCCTGCCAATCCCCCATGAGTTGAAGAGCTCCCCTGGTGTGGGCTCCGTGAAAGAGGTGCCCCAGACAGCAGGACTACCCAGGAGGGTGGGCCCTGCAGGAACCGGAGGGCCATTCCTCCTGTGGAATGACCTCAGAGCCCCGCCTCTCTCACTGTCCAGCTTCCGGGGCTGTGGACCCTAAGCTTCATGCCTCACACAGGAATAGACACAGGGTGAGGCGACTGCAGCACCTGCTTTTGCTGGTCTAATCCAGCCTGAGATCATCCTAGCATCAGCCCTCTGCCAGGGTCTTTTTTTCCTCTCCTTTTATAGGGGCTCATACAACAATAACCACAATATGTGCAAACAGCACTGATATAAGGCACATTTGTACATTCATTGCCCTCATTATTCTCAAAATATCTTCTCTCCACCCATGCCCCTGGCCTCAGCTCCTGATTCCCCCCGCCCCCATTCTCACTACCCATCCTCATAAATCCTTCATCATTTACTAATTATTATTTTGTCATATCTTGCACTGTCTGATGTTCCCCTTCACCCCCTTTTCTTTTGAGGTTTTATGTAGATCCTTGTCATCGGTTCCCTGGTGCCAGCCTACCCTCCCTCCACCCTCCCAGCATCCCCATTCATAACACTGGTCCTAAAGGGCTCATCCACCTTGAATTCCCTGTGTTTCTAGTTCCTATCTGTCCCAGTGTACATTCTCTGGTCTAGTCAGATTTGTAAGTTATAATTGGGATCTTGATAGTGAGGGGAGAGGAAGCATTGAGGAGCTAGAGGAAAGTTGTGTTTCACCGTTGCTGTCTAGTACCCTGTGTAGGCTTGTCTCTTCCCCAAGACCTTACTTAAGGGAATGTCCAGTGTACTGCAAATGGGCTCTGGCTCTCTACCCAGCATTCCCTGCTCATTCACAATGAGATTTTTTTGTGCTGATGATGCCTGATCCCTTTGATACCTCGTGATCGCACAGGCTGGTATGCTTATTCCATGTGGGCTCTGTTGTTTCTGAGCTACGTGGCCGCTTGTTTACCCTTCAGGCCTGTAAGACCTCAGACGCCATATCTTTTGACAGCAGGGCACCATCAGCTTTCTTGACCACAGTGGCTTATGCAACCGCTTAGACTTCAGGGAACGTGTCGGGAAGGTGAGCATCATAGAATGCCAATGTAATAGAACAAGGTATTCTTGCAAAGAGACAGTCCTTGAGTGGAGGCCCAAAGGTCATCTGCTACCTTAATAGGAAACCTATAAAGATATGGACATAGGTGTATTTCCCCATGCTCACAGATAAATATATTTACATCTGTGCGTGCCTTTCTTTAGACCTCTATAACTGGCCCATGCTTCCTAGGTCGCTCTGCTATTCCCTTTCATTTCCCTTTTGTGTCCACTGCCATGCTCAGTCTTCATTTGGGTTTCAATAAATCCTCTTGGTTCCTTCACCCTTGATCATGCCCTACCAGGATTCCTACATCGCCCTCACCACGGATTTGCATCCACTTGTTGTTCCCTTGTCTCTGGGTTTCTTAACATCACTCTCTTTCCCCCCAACTCCCTCTTTCCCATGGCCCTCCCCCGAAGCGTTGGTCACCTTTTTCTCTCCTGCAGATTGTACATCCAGCATCTCTTTTTAGACATACAGTAGAGGTAATAACATGCACAAACACAAGACAGAGCAAAAGCAAGCACCAAAAGAAAGAAAACAGCCAAAATCCAATGACCATAAAAGAAAACACAACTCATCAAGAAAGGAAAGCTTGTAGTTAGTTCACGGACTGTTTGTTGGCCCTTAGCAGTGTTTTCCAGTCCAGTCTGTGCGGGCACCAAGTCCTGCCCCCAAAGTCCTCGTTGGCATTTCCTGGGGACCTTGTTGCTCCACTTCCTTGCTCTTCTGCTGCACCCCCTTAGTGCTATGCCTCGGTGTGGCGGGATCCGTTCCCGCACTGTGTCTCCAGTGTTGTCCCTTCAAGGGCTATGGGTCTTTGAGGGACGTCGTGTCTCATCTTGGGCTGGCCATGTGGTCTTCTGTGTGGACTGTCTTCTCTGAGTGGGAACATCATCCTCAAGGCCTGGTGGGCCAGGATGTGCTCCACTCTCCCCTCCTCCCCCTTCGTCTGCTCCCTGTTCTCCATCAGATATGTCCCACTCCCAGAGCTGCAGATTCAGTGCCATCCTATGAAAAAACATATTCGGGCATGGGAGGGGGGCACCGGTGAGGGAGGATCTGCTCATATCTTTTGAGGGTCCCGGAGAGGGTGACAGCTCAGCTGGGCACAGTCATATGGGGCTCTGAGCTCTGGCTCCAGACACTGGTTGGGAATGTGGCTTTGTTGTTAACCAGTTGTGTTCCTGTGGGTCAGTACCTGTGTCTTTTTGAGTGAGTTTTCTCATCTGGAAAGTAAAGGTATTCCATGGTCTAGTGTCCCATGTCACTAAGTGATCGAGAGGGGTTAACCCGAACCTGATTCAAACCATGTGCACATGTCAGGCGCATTCTAGATCTGGGGTAGTGATTCAGAGCCCAGGCCAATGATAATGTCCAAGAGGTGATATAGGTGGCTTCGTATTGAAACGGGAAGCCCACTGTGGAGGTTTTGTCCTTCCGCAGATGGCCACTTCAACTCCTGCTAAAAGAGTTTCACTGGCTCAACAGCTGAGCCGGGAGCCAGTGCCATGAAAACCATGTGGCTAACTGGGACGTAGGGCAGAGAGACATTTTTTACCTTGATGGCTTGGGAAGCCCCCCAATCTCCATGCAAACCTTCTGGTGTGAGTACTTTGGAAGCAATCATAGGCTGACAGTAATTCCAATCTTTCCTTTGACAATGTGTCCGTTCTCTTTTTTGAACCTGAGAAGATGGCCCCTGTGTCCTCCAAGACATTTCCTGCCTGGCCCCCGACTTGGACAGTTAGCACGGGATCCTGGGGGCCAGTGAAACAGAGCCCTGAGACATTCCTTCAGCTTCCTTAAGCGTTATTGTCTCTCGCTTGGGTTTTTCTAGGCGAGGATGAGGCCCGTCCTCTCTAGTGGAGGTTTGTCCGTTTCACCTGGGGTTTTCAATGCAGTGGTTTTTCCAATGTCTGTCTCTTCGGTAGTAGGCACCTGGATCCTTCCTTCCTCGGGGCTTGGCGGTGCCACAGGTTAGTCTCTCCGTGAGTGGGCCATGATCTCTTTTCCTGAGTCTCTGGTGTGTCTCATGGCAATTCCTAGTATTTTAGCTATTTCTTTGTCTCTGTCGTGGTAGGGTCATCTGTGTTGATACACCCACTAAGACACTTCTATCAAATCATGTAGATTGTTCCCTTCAAATGCTTCCCATTTCTTTTTCATGTCTGAGGCGGGCTGAGTAATAAAGGCAATACTTATTTCCCTCTTGTTCTCGGGGATCTCTGGGTCCTTGGGGGTACAATGAACGCAGGCTTCCATCAGCCACTCTAAAAAGGCAGGCAGGCAGGCAGGCAGGCAGACAGACATTCTCTTGTAGGCGCCTGAAAATTCTCACTGACCTTAGATAAATGCATAGGTTTCCTAGCTGTCCCACGGAGGCCCTGCAAGAGAAACTGGTGATACCTGGCTAATCCCTCGGGGCCTTACAGGGAGTTTGGGTCCCACATTATTCGTGGAGTGGTAAAAAGAGTTTTTCTCCACTGGGGAGTGCCCGCTGGCTGACCATCAGGTCTATTGACTGCTTTCTGGGCCTCTCTCTGGAAGGGCTCCCGTTCCTCTGTTGTGAACAGCACCTGGAGAAGTGGCTGGCACTTGTCTCAGATGGGCTGATGCATGTGGAAAAGCTAGTCTAGCAAAGAAATCAGACCTTGTGGTTTCTCAGACAGGGGGTTTTGTTTATTCCAATTATGCAATCCCTGGGATAAAAGGGGACATAGACCCAAAGAGGGACTCGGGGGGTTTCCCCAGGTGTTGGGGCTGCTTGCCTTAAGCAGAGAATGCTGCTGCACAGTGATCCTTCTTGGGGGGTGGAGAGGACATGCCAGCCCTAGTGCACGTGTTGGGGGGTGACTTTAAAAGGGGTGGTATTTCTCTCTCTTTGGCCCCCCATGAACTGATAGGCAGGCAGCGGTCACAAAGGGTCTTAAGCCAGCTCTCCCGCTCCTGAGTCGTCCTGCAAAGTGGGATAAAGACGACGGGGATGGGGAGGGGAGGGGAGGGAGGGCCTCCACTTTGGTGGCTTTAGGAACTTGGACCGGTTGTCTTTCCTGGTCATGCCAAATTTCCTGAAATCTTGGGGAAAAGAACCCATTCTGTTGGGGGAGGGAGTAAGTCTTTTATATATCCTGGCTTACTAGTGGCCCTGTCAAGTCACACATCAATTTTTCCGAACCCGAACCCAAACCCGAACCCAAACCCGAACCCGATCCCGAACCCTAACCCTAACCCTAACCCTAACCCTAACCCTAACCCTAACCCTAACCCTAACCCTAACCCTTACCCTTACCCTTACCCTTACCCTTACCCTTACCCTTACCCTTAACCTTATAGCAGAAGACCCCACCAGAAAGCCAGCCTGTGGTGGTGGGGGTGAGCCATTTTCAGTATATAATGTCTGGCTCTACATTTTGCCAGACCTGTTAGATTGACTAAGGGCCCTTGTGGCATAGTGGTTACAAGTTGAGCTGACATCCCAAAGGCCATTAATTTGATACCACCATCAGCCCTGTGGCAGAAAGATGGTGCTTTCTGCTTCCATGGAGTTAATCTTGGAGAGTCACAGGGACAGAGCTACCCTGTACCATAGGATCCTGTTCAATAGGGTCCCTCACTATGAGCTAGTATTGACTTGATGGCCATGAGTTTAAGGGCTATTTTTGCTCCCTTTTCAAAGGAACCTCATTCAGTGAACTGACTCTTTCTGGTCAATCCTTTCCTCTGACTCTGGTCTGAATGTAGCACCTCACCTGGGGAGTGAAGAAGTCTGAAGCTTGGAGCTGCCTCCCAATGAAAGAAAGTAAACCATGATAGTTCATAAAGGCACTTGTGCAAATTGTAAACCACCAACCTTGGCTTAATTCATTTTTTAATTGGATAGAAAGTACTCTAATTATGTTGATGACAAATAAACCAAACATATATATGTGGATACACACACACACACACAAGACGGATGTTTAGGGGCATCTACCCAGCTCTGTCAGAGAGATTTGTCCCAGGTCTGGGCATAGGAGTCAGTCTTCTTGCATTTCAGTGTCTGGCTCTGTAACTGACCTTAAGCCACGTGACCTTGATCAGATTGCTTAACATCTCTGAGCCATTTTGGCAACACCGTGTATCAGGGCTGAGAAGGGGCACTGGGTAAGCCCTGACACATGATGGGGGAGGGACTCAGCCAAAATAAAGCATACAAGGGTAATGACCATGGCATTCTCTCCAGTGTGGGCCTCAGAGCAGCTGTGGTTCTAGAAAATCCCACAGAAATAATTTTACCAACCTGGGCCTTCAGCCCTCACGCCAAACTTAACACGTTTCTAATCCACACAATGTTATAGCTTTGGGTTCTCATCCCTCTACTTCTTCCAAGAGACCAAGGAGAATGGAGTGTTTGAGCAATATCCAGGCCACATGACCATCTTTCTCAGTTCTTAACTCACCTTTTCCTCTCTCAAGCACAACTTTAATGTTTCCATGAGTGTCCGTGGCTATGATAAAGAATACGTGCTATGGGAGGTAATCAGGGCCTGCGTCTTCCATAAACCAGTTGCCAAAGACTCTTTACAGATAGGTAATGGTAGGCCCATATGTTTTACTTACCTATTGCTGCTTAGTGACTTTCAATCCCACTCGGTGTATTATTTGCTCATAATTTTGTAATTTGAGGAAGGTTTGGCTGGGGTAGCACATCTCCACTCCACGTGGCATTGGCCAAACCAGCTCAAGCAGCGAGACCCGGCAAGATGGGTTTGCTTTGGTTCATAGGTCTAGGGCCTGGGTTCTTGCTGTTGCATTGGCTCCCCAATTTCCCTCCATGTGATCGTATCATGTGCTTGCCTTTAGCTTCCTCAAAGCAGTGTGATTTTCAAGATAGATTTTTCTGTCAGGATAGTTGGGCTGTAGGCCCATTGACAAAATCCCTTAAAGGGATTAAATTGAATGCACAATTTAATACGTGACTGCCAAATATCCCCCAGAGCACACAAGTTGAAACCACAAGACTTCTCCCTAAGAGAGGTTCCTTGTAGCTTTTGATTGTCTTCTAAGTCCCTTTTCCTTTTCCACAATAATGTCTGGGTTGCTTTATCAATCATCTTCTTTCTTTTTATGTAGCACTATCTCTGGCTGTTTAGTCCAAGCCAATGCAGTTCCTTCCCAAAGTTACTGGGTTTCCCTTGCACTGGATTACATGATGCATTCCATTTTATGAAAGCCATGTCCCCACGTCTCTTTGAAATGGGTCCCTCTCTGATTTAGGCTGCAATTCAGCCTATTTAGGCTGTAGCACAGCCTTCTGGAGACTCTTAGAAAACCTTTTGTGTACACAAGACTGTCTACAAGGCACTGGATTACATTCTTTTGTGATCTGAGTACAGGGCATTAAAGCTATCTTCTTGATCTGATCCAACGCAGAAGCCATGCTCATGCCATTCCTATTATGGGACATTATTTTTTGGCAAGAAAGACTTGGGGTTGAAAAATAGGTTTTGTTAGGCAGATAGGCAGGAATGAGATGTCCATTGACGCATGCCCAGGAGAACCAAGAATAGAACAAAAGCCTAGGTTTTCCCGCTGGTGGGTACGGATGGGCGTTAAACCTGGATCAGCCCACCTGGGCCAGGTGATTGCAATTCAGCCAATGGGATCGACCTGGGGTCATTCACCATGCCTCCCCCCGGGAATCCTTGAAAAGGCAGGAGTGAGGGGGAGAAAGGAAAAACTGGGGACAGGAACTGGGGAGAGAACTTGAGAAAGAACTAGAGACAGGTCTTTTTTTGGAGGAAAACTTAGGAGAGAGATCTTTGCGTGACCTCGAGCAGTCTCTGCCAGGCTGCATGGTAGGGAGGAATCCTAGGGGTGCCATGTAAAACCTGAAACTTCTTTTAACTTTCATTAAACTCACTTGGATCACGAGCCAGGCTTTGGCGTGAATTCTTTCTCATGCAGAGCCAAGAACTGAGACGTAACTCTAGCCCGGAGAGAGATCTTACAGTTTATATTTAAGTTTAGCATGTACCTGCTCCTTCATAGTTCATATTTTCTGCTAAAAAAAACCACACAACTAAACCCCAAACAGAAGTAACTTCTTCAGCTTTTGTTTACCCTTCTGTAGTTTATAATTATTTGTCTGTTGCCTCCATTGTTAATGACGCTGAGAGTTCAGATTCTAGATATAGCAGAAGAATGTCACTGCCACCCAAAATAGTTGTTCTTAGTGTTAGTTGGTGCCCAATCAATCCCTGCCCATCCACTCACTTGCTGCCATTGAGTCAATTCTGACTCATGGCAGCGGAGTATACTTGCCCTGGTAGGTTTCTGAGACTATACATCTGTACAGTAGAAAGCTTCAGCTTTCTCTCTCAGAGCAGCTGGTAGTATTGAACTGCTGACCTTATGGCTAGCAGGACAATATGTTACCAGGGATCCTTTCCAAGGCTGTGCCCTTTCAAAAACAGATCACCAGGCCTGCTTTCCTAGGAACCTGTGGGTGGGTTTGAAGCATCAACCTTTTGGTTAATATGCAAGTGCTTAACAAATGGGCTTTATCCTGGTTTGGAAAACCTAAGTCACTGGTCTTTTGCCTAAAGAGTCACTTTCAATGGCCCTGGCTTGTTTAATGGGAAGGGCCAGTTAAGGGGCTCCCGGACAGGTGGTGGGGTAGGATCGTTATTTAGTAGGGCCATATTGGGTGGGGCGGCAGGGAAGTGTGTGTGTGCTGTATGTGTGTGTAATCTGCATCTTTAACAAATGCCCCCCCCCACTCAAATGAGAAACACTGGCCCCAATTGTCCTCTGCCTCTCTTGTTGCTGCCTTTTGTGGGATTTTTCTGGCTTTTAGCAGCCCTGGAGGCCCCTCCTATCTAGGCAGGAAAAGGAGCCAATAAATAAGTTCACACTAAGGTGCTAGAGAGTGATAACAACTAATCCCTTCCAAGGGCAATTGCTCTCAGAAAGAAAGAAAAAAGAGATAGAGAGAGCTCAGGGGTTTGCAGGGAGCAATTTAACTCCAATGAATAGTGTCTCCTGGAAGAGTAGTACACTTTGTCGCTGCAATGGGAGTCATATATGAACATGTGTGTGTGTGAAACCCCTCGCATCAGTCTCTTCTTCTGCTTTTGTGTAAATTGGACTTTAAACACATTCTCTAGGAAGTGTTTGAATGCCTCTGTTTCTGGAAGCTTCTTGACAGAAGGGGGATTTTTGTCTCTTTTGTTCAGTGAGAGAGCCCTAGGGTCTGGCATTTAATAAGTAAGTAGCAAGCTGTTTGAATGAATGAGTGAATGAGTGAGTGAGGTAAAGAAGCCTTCTGCAGCCTTCCAGGTCGAGACTGCCCCCCTCAGAAGCCTGGCTCTTGTCTAAAGTGAGGTACACCTCTCCCCCTTCCCATTTCATGCTTCCCCGTGGTCTGCCTGGGATTGAGCTGAAAAATGATTTTTCATGCACGTCATCCTCATTATATCATTATCCCTCAGAGCAAAGCTCTCTGACCACCCTGAAGACCTGTATTTAATGTGAGGAAAGGTGATTTAATGGATTGGAGAGTGCAGCATAAAAAAGACAACCCTTTCAGAATAGCAGAGCAGGCTGTCCCTCCAAGGGGAAAGGGACAAAAAGGGAAAAGAAAAGAAAAATGGCGAGGGAGGGGGGCAACTCTCACTCTCCCAATAGTCTGAAATAAGAAGTCCTTTTGGTTAGCTTCATCAGAAGACAAACCTGAAAGGGGCCCCTAACCCTCCCCGCCAGCACATAACTGACTTACCATGCATTTTACCTTGGAGCTGATTATGCGCTGAGTTGAGGCAGACGGGGAGAGTTTATTGACATATGGTCTCCCTTCACACCTGTTGTTACAGCCAGACATCAGGGACTGAGCTGCAGGATATTAAAGGATTTGGAAGCATTATCAAGGAATGGGACATATTTATCAAAACCAGGGTGATATTACAAAGCTGGGTTGCTGCTACACCTGGGTGTGTTATGTGATTAAAAATAATGACAATGCATCCTCTTGATGGATTTTGCACCTTGGCGAATACTGAGCAGGTCTGCTGGACCACCCTTGGTCGAGAATTCACACCTAACAACCCCTTTGGTCTCAGAAGAAAATTGTGGCTGCTAGCTCACACTTGGAATCCAGGTAGGGCAATGTTTAAGCACTTCACTGTTATCCGAAAGAGCAACACTTGGAATTCACCAGCTATCCCGAGTGAGAAAGATGTGACCATGTGCTGCCACAAAGATTACAGCCTTGGAAACCTCCCGGGAGGTTCTTCCCTGGCCTACAGGGTTGCTCGAGTCAGAATTGACTTGACTTCCATGGCATTGAGCTGTTTTGAGTTTTGAATGGCTGAATTGGTGACTTCAGGATTGCAGGAAGATTTGAGAACTGCCTGAGATATGCACGCGACCAGCCTTGCTTGCTGCAGGGGAAGAGGAGTTGAAGCACTTACTGATGAAGTTCAAAGATGATAGTCTTCAGTATGGATTACAACTCGAGGTTAAAAGAACAAGAATCCTCACCACTGAACCAATAAGCAACATGATTAACAGAGAAAAGATTTAAATGATGAAGCATTTCATCTTACTTGGACCCATCCACAACCAACGCTCATAGAAATATCTGTAAAGAAATCACTGGATAAATTGCTTTCAGTGAATTTGCTGCAAAAGGCCTTTTAAAGGTTTTTTTGAACCAAGGTGACTTTGTCACCTTAAAAACTCAGGAGTATCCTATCCCAAGGCATGGTTATTTTCATGTGGAAGCTGGAAAATGCATAAGGAAGTCCCATGAGAAGAATTGATGCATTTGAAATATGGTCCTGGTGAGGAATATTGAATACACCAAGGAACTTCTAGGAGAACAAACAAATCTATGTTGAAAGAACTACAGCCAGATTGATTCTTGGAAGCGAGGACGGTGACATTTGGCTTCATGTACTTTGGGTGTTATCAGGAGGGACCAGTCCCTGGAGTTGGGCAGCATGCTTGGTCAAGCCAAAAGGAGGACAAACCTCCACAAGATGGGTTGACACAGTGGCTCAAATGTAGGAATGGCTGTGAGAAATGCGCAGGGCAGCGTGTTGTTTTGTTCTGCTGTACATAGAGTGGCCATGAGTTGGAACCAAATAGACAGCACCTGGTTACGCAATGGACTAATGGCAAGATCAACCTTTCAAAACCACCAGCCACTCCTCAAGAGAAAGATGAGGCTTTTTTACTCCCGTAAATAGTCACAGTGTGAGAAACCCACAGGGGGAATTCTACCCTGTCATACAGGGTCACTGTGAATCGGCATCGACTCTACGGATGTGAACGGCAACAACAACAACAACAACAACAACAACAACAACAACAACAAAACGCACTAATGGTGGCTGGGTACATGCGCAGACACACATCCACTTGCACTGGAGCTAAGTTAGTAGTTTCAGCAGGAAGCTTACCTCGGTGGTTTCCAGAACTCCCCTGGGCTGAACCAATTTACACCAGGTCCTTCAAATATTCCTGGTACCCCGGGCATCTTTCATTTCCCAGAGTTGGTTGCATGACTTAAGGCTTGATGATCATGGGGCCACATGAAGGATACCTATGTGCTCCAACCACTGCCTTCCTAGAGAGTGCTGTGGACAATTGCCTTCAAGTCAGCCAGCTCCTGACTCATGCGGACTCCATGCGCTACAGAACTCAATGCCCACTGGTCCTGCCCCATTCCTTCAATGGGTTGTAGATTTGACCCCTTGTCAGTTGGGGGGTTTTCAGTGGCTGATGGCTTGAAGGAGTTCACCAGGCCTTTCCTCCTAGTCTGTCTGTAGGCAGAAAACATCGCTAAAATCTGTTCAGCATCATAGCAATATGCCAGCCTCCACTAGCAGTTAGGTGGTAGCTGTAACAGGAGGCGCACTGGCCAAGAATCAAACCCAAATTTCCTGCATGGCTAGTGAGAATTCTGCCATGGAACCACCATTTCCTCTCTCCTGGTTTCTAGTGTTTATGTATATAAGATTTCAGTACCTTCTAACAAGCAGTAAGTAAGACTGCACCACGGGTCACCTCTATTTAGCTCTCACGCAAATTTTTCCGCATGAATTATAAAGTGTGTGACAGTTGTAATATGTTTCTCTCTTTAAAAATTGCTGAGTGAACTTAAAACAGCACAAGGAAGTGCCAGCATAGCAAAATGATACCCACCTGCTTAATTATCTTAAGAGATGAAAAGTCGTGAATGCATTCACTCAGGTGAAAATATCATTCATGGAAAGAAGTGCCTAATGGTCACCAGGACCCATGGTTAATCCAGGCGTGGTCATCTGATTCCAATCGATCAGACCTAGCTATAAATCACTTATATGTCTGGGTAATTAAAAGCAAATATAAATTTTTCTAAAAAATAACGTTGCATGGGATAGAAAGAGAATACATAACAACATCAGACATAAATATGCCTCAAGACAAACACGTTGTGCACATCCAGAATACATAATGGCTCTTGCTAAGATGCGTTTCCCACTAGACCCTACCCCAAGCCAGTAAAAGCCAGAAACTCTACAGTAAACTGTGGATTGTACTACTCTGAAATGGGAGCTGTGTCTCTAGACCTAATTTGGGGCTGTTCGTGCTGAGGACTCACCATTACCTGCTGCAGTGACAACAGTCCAGGTGAGAATAAGGAAATCTGGATGACAGCCAGGATATAGGAGCACTGAGACCTCCAATTGCTTCTAGGCGAGCATGGCCTAATGGGCTTCCATTTCTGCACCTCTGGCAGGAGGAGTTTGTTCTGGAAAGTAATGGTTTCTAAGGAAGTATTTCTTAAACTTTCACATGCATGCACTTACCCAGGTCCCTGGAAATCGGGCTGGGGGGCAGATTCTGATTTTGTGGGTTCAGGGTGGGGTCTAGGATCCAGCAGTTCTAGAGGCCCTGGTACTCTTGGGCTGTTAACCACAAGGACAGTAGTCCTAAACCACCAGCCACTCCTTGGGAGAAATATGAGACTGTAGACTCCGGGCAAGAGTGACAGTCTGGGAAACCCACAAGGGCAGTTCTACCCTGTCCTGTAGGGTCACTATGAGTCAGCATCAACTCGA
The DNA here is from genome assembly GCF_050624435.1 of Tenrec ecaudatus. Lineage (NCBI taxonomy): Eukaryota > Metazoa > Chordata > Mammalia > Afrosoricida > Tenrecidae > Tenrec > Tenrec ecaudatus. Next base: position 133,788,619 of record NC_134533.1, on the reverse strand, counting down.
TGGCATTAGCATGGGAGGAGCTAATGCTGATGTTGCTGGTTCCTTGACCTATCATACTTTGAGTGGCAAAGTCCCAAGGGCCTTCCCGGATGTGATGGCCAAAAGCAGTAGTGTTCACCCTTGGCCATACTTTGGAATCCCTTAGGAGCTTTCAAGCCTCCCATTGGCCTGGCGCCATCCCAGACCACTGAAGCAAGGCTTAGTGGAAGCAGGATTCAGGTCACGGTCAGTGAGAAAGCCCCCTTGGCAATGCCAACGTACAGCCAGTGCAGAGTCGAACTGGTCGACGACTCCACATGACTCCATATACTTTGGTGAAGCCAGCTGTTTGGGCAAGGTTTTCAGAGTTACCACGCATGTAGACTTGTTGGTGATAGTGTATTAAATAGAGCACATGCAGTGCATTGCATGAGTGGCCTATGTCAGGCAACCACATCAGGGGGATGTTGAGCCAATTTCTCTGGGAGACCAAGGGTGTTGTCTCCATCCTGAACGTTGGCAGGGTAATGGACTGACACAGAGGAAACTCATTCTCTTTGTGGCGGTGCACTAATGGGTTCTTCACAGAAGGCCAAGTCCATGGCTGCAGATGCAGATACTCGCGGGGCTGAGGGAGCAGGTCAAATCCTAAGTCCGAGGTGGGTGTTTGCATATTTACATGCCATCAAGTCCATTCCAACTCACAGGCCCATGGGACTGAGTAAAATGGCCCCCGTGGGTTTCTGAGACTGTGATTCTTTAGAGGAGTAGAAAATCTCATATTTCTCCAGAAGAGCGGTTGATCATTCAAACTGCTGACCTTGAGATTAACAGTCCAACTCCTGACCACACTTGCCATCAGAATTCTATTTATATACACAAATATATATATATATATATATATATATATATATATATATATATCCTTTCCCAAAAGAACTCCACATTTTCAAATCATTCTTGACACTCATGGCCTTTTTTCCTTTATAGCCATGCCTTTGCTTGAAGCACAGATATAAGAGAAATATTTATCTACTCATAGGGGTACAAAAGGAGCTTTGGTGGCATAGTGTTTGCATGTTGGGCTGCTAACACCAAAGTCAGCACTTTGAAACCACCAGCCACTCCGTGGGAAAAAGAGTCTGTCTACTCCTATAAAGAGTTACAGTCTCAGAAACTCACAGGGAAAGATCTACTCTGCCTCATAGGGTCACTATGAGTCAGCATCACCTCCCTGGGAGTGAGGTAGATTTTGGTTTCATACAGATACAAGTCAGTCCTGAGCTGCTAAAGACAAGGTTGGCAGTTTGAACCCACCAGCTGCAGAGAAAGAGGAGGCTTTCTATTCCCATAAGGAGCTATAGTTTCAGAAATACCCACAGGGGAAATTTTAACCTCTCCTGTAGGATCAATATGAGTCAGAATCGACTTATCGGTGGTGAGCAAGTGGAGGGGACCCTAAACAGGTTCCGGTGGACCTTAAGAGTTCTACTAATTGCGCATGCTCTGTAAAATGTAAACCAAGATTTTACTTTTGCAAACATTATTTTTTCTAAACACGTCTAACTGTGAAACTATACTCGTATGCGGGTCTTTGAACCTGGTCAGTGGTCTGGGGAAGTGAAGGGCCCTGACATCCTTTGTTGTTGTTAGTGCTGTCCAGTCATTCTGACATCACAGGGACCTTCTTTGCAACACAAGGCAGCACTGCCCGGTCCTTTGCCAGCCTCAGGGGTAGTATGTTGGAGCCCATGGTTTCAGCTACCGTGTCCTCCAGTTCACCAAGGAGTTTCCTCTTTGTGCTGCTTACTAAACCCGTTTCTGAGGAGTCCATTCCAACTCACGGTGACGCCGTGTGGGTCAGCACCACGGGACCCCACAGAGCTTTCAAAGGCTGGTCGTTTAGAAGTCAATCAGCAGGCCTTTCTTCTGAGGGGCCTTGGATTTGAACCGCAAACCTTTTAATCAGCAGTGGTTGAGCGTACTAACTGTTCACATTTCCCGGGGACACCCAACCCTTCTTTCCCTCATTGCTTCATAGGTGATCCATCTCCAATCCAAGAGGGCAGAGAAGATAGATAATACAGCCTGAGCTGCATATGTCAGGTCCAAACTTTTCAGTGTCATGGAACAAATAGCCAAAAACCTTGATGAAATGGCTGGGAAAACTCAGTCCAAATCATTCCAAAGAAATGAGTAGCGGTGCACTCTTGGGAACTTGCGCTGTGAGAGCAGCCACCAGGACGACCCGGGTAGTCCAGAGCCTTGCCACCCCAAATATGGTCACAGACTAGCAACATCAGGAGCTCGTTAGAAGTGCAAATTCTCAAGCCCTACACAAGGTCCACTGAACCAGCGTGTGCAATTTACCAAGACCACCAACGGATCGGGGTACCTGTGAAAACCAAACCAAACCCATACTCACTGCTGTCCAGTCGAGTCAGACTCAGAGCAGCCCTATGGGCCAGCGTAGAGCTACCACTGTGCATTCCCAAGACTGTAATTCTTTAAAGGAGCAGACAGCTTGTTGTTCTCCTTCAGAATGCCTGCTCATTTAGAACTGCTAGTTTGGTGGTTAGCAGCCCACTGCCTAACCGCTAGGCCACCAGGGCTCCTTTTGTGCTTGTGAGAGGTCGAACAAATACCATTAGCAACTAGAGAAGAAACTGGAAGAAGAAGAGCAGGGTCGGAACTGTGAGTCAATTTGGTCATTAGCACATTTCTGTGTTCACTTATTCTGTTCCTTCCCTTGTGTATTCAGTCAACAATTCTTTGAACATCACCTCTGAGCCAGGATCTGTGATATGCTAATTAAGTTGGTTTAGGAAAGGGGTCTGCCTAAGTGACTCCTGCTTCCTGGCTTTTCCTGCTTCCAGATCCCCTCTCTTTACTTCCTTCCACATTAGAAGCACATCCTTACATGTGCAGCTGATCCCTAGTTCAGGACCGGAAGTTACGTGTTAGCATGCATGCTCACAGCTCGCTCAGTGGGAGTGCAAAAAGTCAATTCCTTCAAGAGCCTAGCACAGTCTATAAGTTTGGGATGGTGTTAAAAGTGGTGGAGTTGGTGTTAGTTCCCGTTGAGCCCATTCTGCATAGGATGCCTTCATGTGACAGAGTAGAAATGTCCCCATTGGGTTTCCTAGTCTGTCATCATTACCAAAGGAGCCCCGGGGGGTACTTTAAGGGAAGTGTTGGACTGTTAACTGCAAAAGTCAGGGGTTCACACTTACCAGCTGCTCCGCAGGAGACAGAGGAGGCCCTCTGCTCCCATGAAGATTTACAACCTCAGAATCCCATGATTGGGTCGCTATGAGCCAGGGTTGGTTCCATGACAGACCCAAAGCCCACTTTCTGTCGAGTTGATTCCAACTCATGGTGAGCTTATATACTTGTTGTTGTTGCTGTCGGGTGCCATTGAGTGGCTTCTGACCCAAAGTGACCCTATGCACAACAGAACCAAACACTTCCAGGTCCTGCACCATCATCACATTTGTTCTCTGCCTGAGTCCATTGATGCAGCCACGGTGTCAATCCAGCTCGTTGAGGGCCTTCCTCTTTTGTGCTGCCCCTCCACTTTACCAAGCAGGATGTCCTTCTCCAGGCAATATGTCCAACATATTTGGGAGGCAAAATCTTGCCATATATGCTGTCAAGGGCACTCTGGCCTGACTTCTTCCAAGACAGATTAGGTTGTTCGTTTTGTAGTCCATGGCAGGGTAGAATTTTCCCTATAGGTTTCTGAGATATTATGTCTCTATAGGAATAGATAGCTTCATCTTTCTCCCACAGTGAAGCTGGTGGGTTAGAACTGTTGACTTTGCATTTAGTAGCTCTGTGAGTAGCCCGCCATGTCACCAGAGGTCCTTTGCGTTTGATGGCAGTGGGGTGGAATGTTTACAATGGCAAGACCTTTTTCTCATGTATTGCTACTGACCGCGGTCTAAAGCCCAAGTGCTTAGCCATTGGGCCACCAGGATTCTTCGTGGTAAGGATGTGTTCCTGCCAAAGTTCATGAACACTACACAGCAGTGGGGTTTTGGAACTGCTAGGTAGTTTAGCTTAGGGACTGAGGCATCCGTTACGCATGGTCAGCAGTCTGAGCCTTTGTCCCATGAACGAGTGGTCCACTGCGCATGCTCAAAGGTTCAGGTTCCCAGCCAGGAAGGGGAGGTACACCTGGGTGTGTTCTGCACCTGAATTGGCCCACCAAGGCCAGGTGAATTCAGTTCAGCCAATGAGTTCAACCAGGGTCACCAGCACGCCCCACCTCTTGGAGTAATTTAAAAGGCAGGAGCACAGAGTAGTTCTCGTGACTTTCAGGGAAGCTTCTAAGGAGATGCAAAATTCTGAAGAGTCCTGCAGGTGCCTTTATAAACCTGAAACTTCTTCTAATTCTCATAAAACTCACTTGGATCACAAACTAGGCTTGGAGGTGAATGCTTTCTCGTGTGTAGCCAAGGAGCAAGGCGTATCTCTATCCTGAGAGATCTCACAGAACCATTGATGGCCCTGGCATGTTTTGGAGTCCTGATGGTGTCATGGTTATGCTTTGTGCAACAGTTTAAAACCACTAGCCACTCCACAAGGGAAAGATGGGGCTTTCTATTCCTATAAACAGATACATCCTCAGTAACTCACAGGGGAATTCTACCCTGTCCTATAGGGTTGTTATGAGTCAGCATTGACTCAATGGCAGTGAGTGAGTGCCCTGGCAAGTAAGCCTTGGGTATCTACATAGACTCTCAGTTTCTGGTTAGCTTTTCACCACTTCACCCCATGAACTTGAACTGCAGTGGATGAGGGTTGGGAGCTCTGGCTGTGGGGCTGCTTGCTTGAATTTTCACATCATGGCCCTGCCCGTGATGGGACCTTTGACAGTTGGGAAAATGAGCTCAAGCCCGAGTTTCCTTTTCGGCAGCATAGGCTGAGGAAGGAGATGTATTCTTTCTTGGGTGCTAACTGACTTTTACCAGTTAGTATGAATTAGATCTTTCCACGAGGAAGATCAGGGAGAAGGGGGAAGGATGAAGCAACTTGGATAGAGGTGAAGGCAGCGTGAGGGGTCAAAGAGAGATGAAAGGACCACCATGTCACCTTTGACTACTCTTAGTGAGGCTGGCTTGGAGTGCAGGAGACGGGGAGAGTGAGGACACGGGCTAAAGGCAGTGCTCATTCATTACTTCTGGGCAGAGTTCAGCCTTTGGCATGTTTGTTGGATGCTGGCGCTGTGTTCATCCAATGAAACTTCAAACTTCTGTCCTCTCATTAACCCTTTGTCTCTCCTTTGTTCATGATTTAGAACTTCTATTCTCGGGTTCTCTTTAGAGCCCCAGGAAATCAGAAGTCACAAGTCACTTCTGTTTACAGAGAGGCCCCCAGCATGCAAAGGCAGGAGGGTGTGTTAACAGCACACCGGTCCAGTGGCTGGTCACGCCCATGCAGTACATTCTCCATCCCTTAGCGCAACAAAAGGAAAATCACCAAAGAAAAAAAAATTTTCTTTTTCATGGATATTTACTTTTTCAGTTCCCTCCCCCACCCATAATCTGTGTGAATTACAATAGAACACGCACACACACACATACACACAATTTTCTGCCAGAATATGTTACTCCAGTACATTCTACCCTCCTCCCTCACTGCCTCCTACCCTTTATTCTCCTATCTACTTTCTTCCCATGACACCCAATGGACAGGTAGGGGAATTCAAAATAGACCCCATTCTCAAATGTAGTTTAAAGCTCACTCACGCACTGCTATTTTGCCAGTTCTGACTCATAGTTACAGGATACAACTGTCCTTGTGGATTTCTGAAACAACAATTCTTTGTGGGAGTTGAAAGCTGCCCTTTCTACAGGAATGCAGCAGGTGCGTTTGAACTGCCAACCCTGCAGTTAACAGGCCAATGTGAAGGGATTTTGCCACTTTGCCACCAAGGATCCTAAAGGTAGCATGAGGAGAACATTTATTAAATCTTCCATGGTACACAGGCAAGGGGGAGACCTGAACTACAGCTCTCGGGATTCTTGGTGCCTCGCAGTGGACAGTTCCAGCCGCATCGGATCCAGGCTTCCCAAGATTTGCAGAGCCACCAGCATAGCCTTTGCTCCTCTCCAGGATTCACAATTGCTTCCTAGTTGCTCAGGTATGTAGGAGTTTAGTGGTTCTCTAATGCAATCATCCCATTTTGCAAAGAAGATGCTGATGCCCAGACCGGGGAGAAAATTATCGGAGGCCACTGAGAAGGACAAAATCACCTCAAGTCCTTCTGACCCCCCACAAGTTTCTGCCAACAGCACTGAGCTCTGGGTTACCTACTCAGTCTTTTGAAGCCTTAGCCAGCTGATGCAGCTGCCAGTTGGATTGATCAAGGTATGTGACCCAGAGCTCCTTAGAACGCGCCCCCCCAAAAATGCAAATTTACTGCCATAGAGTTGATACTGATTCATAATGACCCTATAAGACAGGGTAGAACTTCCCCTGTAGGTTTCTGAGACTAACTTTCAGCCTTTCTCCTGAGAAGTGGCTGATTGTGTGGTGGTTTAGATCTTGCAGTTAGCAGCCTTTTAGCATGAGAGGTAGGGTCACATTTCTGTTCTGATTATGCTCCATTTTCTGAGATGCCAGTGCCGAGGCTCCCCCCCCCTGCAGGTAGCAGTGAGATTTTTCTCACCAAACTGCGCTGGATGGGAAACGTGGGGCAAGTAGTGCATCGCAGCCAAGGAAGATCTCATTGACAGTGCAGTACTTGAATAAGGCAGGAAGACACAGGAGTGGCCATCTGGCGGTGGGGAAAGTGTTCCAGGTAGGAGACAGTCAGTGCAAAAGGCCTTGTGATTGGGTTCTCCAAGCTTCTTCCTGGAACAGCAAGGAGACCAATGTGAGTGGGGCATGACACTCTGTGTAGTGAGGAAAGATGATCACTGTGTGGGCCTCCTGTATGATTGAGAAGCCAAGGGGAATTTTTAAACCCTAAGCCAGATCAATGCTCAAGGAATCATCAGTCAAGACATCAAATGACACGTTGCATTGGCTAAATGTGCTACAACAGATCTTTTAAAAAGACTGAAGATGAAGGATGTTACTTTGAGGACACTGCCTGATCTTGTGCCAAATCTCGCCATGGTTGTTAGGTTGGAGTCCATTGTTGCAGCCATGGTGTCAGCCCATCTCCTTGATGGTCAGTGTCTTTTCTTGTGGACCTTCAGTTTTACCGAGCATGATGTCCCTTTCCATGGACTGGTCTTTCCTGATAAAATGTAGTAGCTACCAGATTGGATGTCATGCCTTTAGAACAGTGGTTCTCAACCTTCCTAATGTTGTGAAACTTTCATATAGTTCCTCATGTGTGGTGCTCCCCCCAACTATAAAATTATTTTTGTTGCTACTTCATAACTATAATATTGCTACTGTGATGAATCGGATGACCCCTGTGAAAGCATTGTTCGACCCCCCCTCCCCATGGGGGTCGCGACACACAGGTTGAGAATCACTGCTCGGGAGCATTTTCATCATAGAAGAGAGTTCGGTTGCACAGCTCTGAGTTAGAGGGTGAGACGGGTTATTTGACATTCATTTGCTGATGTGTTTGTGAACCCAGTGGAAACACTCGGGAATGAGCATCTTCTTTAGCCATATTCCTGGATCATTCAAATGCCTTCTCCCCTGTGAATGCCTCACTCCATCCTTGGCTTTCCATACTTGCCATTTGAAAATGGGATAATATTCAATACTTAGCATTATATATAACCCAGTATTTGGTAGTCTGCCTCAAACAGATGCGAGTCTCTCTCTTTTTCTACTAATATTTAATTTTGATATGTGAAAACATACAAAGCAAAATCTGTTCCATTTCAACCCTTTCTGGACACAATGTTCAGTGACATTGGTCACACTCTTCATATTGAATTAACATTCTTGTTCTTTCTATTCTAGGTGTTTCCTTTCTTTTTACTTAATCTCTCTGCCACAACCCTCTCACATATATTTTGAATTATCTGTAGCCCATTTAGTTTTGTGCTGATTTTTTAAAGACTGCAATACTCAAGGATGCAATCCTTTAAGAGCTAAATTGTTATTTAGTTTAAAGATGACTTCAGGGGACAGTTTCAATTCAAGGTTTGAAGAGTAACTCAGGGTCATAGTCTCTGGGACTCTTCCAGTTAAGTAAGTCTAGATAATTAAAGAATTTTAAATTATGTTCCACAAGGTTCTCCCTTTCTATCAGCATCCTTAGGAATCATGGTGCTATGGTGCCTGCTAACCTCAAAGTCAATAGTTGAAACCACAAGCCACTCTGCAGGGGAAAGAAAAGGCTTTCTGTTTCCTTAAAGAATAGCAAGTGAGGAAACCACAGGGGGTGTTCTATACTGAGTCAAAATTGACTCCATGGCAGTGAGTTTATGTTGTTATCGAAAAAAGAACACATTTTAATGGGGGCTCTGACAGATAATATAACAATCCATAAATCAATTAGATCAAGCGAGTTTGTACATATGCTGCCACCATCATTTTCTAAACACTATCATTCTACTTGACCCCTTTGATATCAGCTCCTGTTTTTCCCTCTTTACTCAACCCTCACACCCTTACTAAATTATATATAAATCGATATCTTTATACACACCGTCTTCTGTGTCCCTCTACCCATATTTCTGTTATTCGTCCCCTAGGCTGTGTGTGTGTGTGTGTGTGTGTGTGTGTGTGTTCTAAATCCATTGTTGTTATCAGTTCCCTTTTCCTCCCCTTCCCTACACAGCCACCCTGTGCCCTCATGGTATCTGAGTCAGTTCGCGGTGACTGGAGAAGCACATTCATAAACACTCCTGTGTCTTAAAAAAGCTTTATATAGAAGAATAATTTTATATTAAGAAAACATCCCAGCCCAGTCCAGACCACGTCCATAAGTACGAAATTAACCCATATATCCAATAACAGTGTGTAAATTTTTTTCAGACTTATGCAACACATGCAATGACACCAAGTGCTGGAAGATCACAGGGCAGTCGGTGGAATGTCTTATGGACCCAGTGGAGGTGGAAAATGGCATGGGTCTACACATTACTCCTCCCCATTCAAGGCTCTGGCTGCCGTCAATGTAGATCCATGTATCTTGTCAGCAGGAATATCAAGTCATGGGTATCTCTCACCCCCAGGAAAGAATACAGGAGTTGCCAGAATCCTCAAGAGAAGGCCATGCCCACATTGAGACCTCACTGGCTATGGCCTGAGTGACAGTCTGGACTCCACCCCTATGCAAGATGATGGGAGATTAAAAAGCTACCACAGTATCGCTACTCCCATTACTGTTCCTGAGGATTTTATCTGTCCTGGATTCCGTGCGTGTTGCTATTTTTTTATGATTTTTCTTTCAGCACCTATCTGTGGTGTCCCTGATCTGAATGCCCTGATGCAGTATCTGTGAGTCTCCTGTGAGCAGGGACTGTGTTCTCTACATCTGGGTCTTCTTAAAGCTTTTCAAAATGTTGTCATTTGAATAACACTCAATAAATATTTGCTGAAGGAATGGCATTGCAGGTGACAGTCAGTACCTATTCTCCCATCAGTTATATGGTTGGCGGTCTTTTTACCTCTCAGACATATAGCTGAATCATAACAATGTGAGGGTCTGAGCCTGGTTATATTATTGGGACATGTAGTCAAAAGACAAAATATGTTTGCCTAAAGCACCTTTTGAGTATGATGTTTCAGTAAAATAAATTGGACAGATCCTGGCAGCAGACATGTTTCAGCCGCTCACAAGCTATGTGGCTTTGAGTAGTTTACCCTAAGCTCTGAATTCAAGAGAAGTAGTTTCAATGGTCAATATGCATGTGAGAGCTGGACAGTGAGTAAGGAAAACTGAAGAAGAATCAATGCATGTGAATGATGTGCAAACAATACCGAAAGTCGTCTGGGCTGTCAGAAGAACAAGCAAATCCCTCTTGGAGGAAGCACGGCCAGAATTCCCCTTAGAAGTGAGGATGGCAAATCTTCATCTCACATCCATTGGACATGCTATCAGGAGAGACTGGTTCTTAAGAAAGGACATAATGCTTGTTAAAGTACAGGGGTAGCAAGAGGGAAGAAGACCCTTGATAAGATGGATGTCCACAGTGGCTACAGCAATGGGCTCAACATGGACCAACGACTGTGGTGATGACACAAGAGCAGGCAGGGTTTCATTCCGTTGTACAGTTCCGGTCTCTGGTACAAAGGAAAATAAGTTGCCCTATCCTGTGAGGTCGAGGCTATTGTGCCTGCTGTGTATTTTGTCCTAAGGACTTGCAGTGCTGTTCTTTATACAGTGTTGTTGTTATTAGCTTCTTTTCGGTCCATTTTGACTCATAGCGACCCCCATGCATTTCAGAGTAGAACTGTTCCACAGGGTTTTTAAGGCTGTGACCTTTTGGAAGCAGATGTTCAGGCCTACCTTCATTAGGCACCTCTTGGATTCTGGGTGGGATTTAACTGCCGACCTCCTGGGTGCTAGTCAAACACTACCCAGGGAGTCCTCCCACTGAATAGTGTGAGTGTATTCCCACCTAGGGTGCTCCTCTTCCAGTGCTTGTTTGGACGGTATTCTCTTTTGATCCATAGGGTTCCATGGAATCATTTTCAGTAGTACATCATCAGGTCTTTCTTCCCAGTGTGTCTTAGCTTGGATGCTCTGGTGAAGCGTGTCCAGAGGGGCTTGCTCTGGTTATAATTAAAACTGGTGACACCGCTTACAGCAATCACAGCTATAGACAAATGACAACATGATGACAAACTGACAGATGGTTGGCAGCCTAGGGAAGGAATGATCAACACAACACAACCTGAGTGGAAATCGAGCTATGGAGCCTCTGAGAGTTCAGGCTCTTCGTCCTGGCACAGCCTGGGTCAGGGCCTGGAGCCAGGAACTGTGGCTGCTGGGGTGAGGACCCCCAGCTTCCCCACTTGGCATTCCCTCCCCAAACACAGCTGGCAGCCTGTGGGAATTGTCTTTCCCCTTGCACATGACGGCACTGACGAGCATAACACAACCCTGCTGGTGACATTTTGAGGCCGCTGCCCACCTTTGGTTGAGGGAATTTGCCAATGCTCGGAAGTTGTTGGGCTCTAACGAAATGCAACCCCTGCAAGCAAGCACTGAGTCAAGTGCACGAGGTGTGGGGCACTCTGACATCCCCGTGTGACCGTGAAAAGCAGGCTGCGGAGCAGTGGTGGCAGCTGAGGCTCCTTTCTCCTGGCAACTCTGGCGTGCTGAAATGGCAGGCTGATTTGCCATGGAAAGCAGGGTTTCATGGGAACTTGAGGATTAAGAATCCACATGCCTGTAATCAATATGGTATGTCCATCGTATAATTTACTTTGAAAGGGGGACGACACAGTTCTCCGAATTTTTGGGTGAAGTAAACCACTTTTCCAAAGGAGTAAGTGGATTTCTGTGTTTGTAAATCATGCCCACCACTTGGGAGTGCAGAGGAGCATATGGGAGGATGGTAAAGAAGAGCAGCAGGAGAGGACCTGAAGACCTCATGTTTCCTCAGGGTCAGGGCCAGGCGAAACCAATGTCTCTGGAACACCACTGTCTCTCTGGAATGGTATTAGCACAGCTTGTTATTTGCATATTGTACTGAGTTCTTTCTGACTCGCAGCGCCCCTATAGGGAAGAATAAACATGCCCAATGAGTCTCTGAGACTATAATTCTTTACTCAAATAGAAAGCCTCATCTATTTTCCATGGAGGAACTGGTGGATACAGAAGTGCTGACCTGGTGGTTAGCAGGCCAACACCGAACCTACTATACCACCAGGACATTTCTGTTTAGCCTAGAGACTTTCAAATGGATAGAACAAGACCCATCCCTACCCTGTTCACGGCTATCAATCCCCCTTTCTGTGAAATCCCCACTATGTTCTGTGAAGTTCACCACTTTCTCCGTGTGTGCGTGTGTGTGTGTGTATAACTGCATTATGACCATCTGCCTCTCTTTCTTTTTTTAGAAAGTTTACCATAAGTAGCATGCACTTATGCTATACCACACACCTCTGATGCCATTGTAACAGTAAGTTTATATCCAATGTATTCAAGGCCCACAGACTGATGACGGTGAGATATGGAAAGCCAGGGGGTAGGATTCCCCCATCCTAAGATTTTTCACTTTTTTATAATATTAACACAGACACAAAACATTGGTTTCTCTTGTTAGTTTTTTACAATTTTAAAAAGGCTGCTCAGTTACTGTTTTGTTTGGGATGTCATATTTTGTGTTTGTTTTTATTTTTTACCTCTTTTGTATAAGTAGGGAATTTACAGGGAAATATGTACTTTATGGAATAAATTTTAAGAACAAAAATGTATTTTAATTTAAATAAATTACCAGATCTTTAATCTTACAGCTGAATCACTGATTATATATTTGCAGAGCCGACATAAAGGATGAAAGAAATTTCTATCAAGAGTGTTACTTTTGACTTCAAAGCCTTCTTAATAAAGACTTTTAACTACCTGTGGAAAAAAATAAGAAAAGGAAAGCAAGAATCATGATGTATTTGACTTCGGTCAGGACTGCCTCATGACAGAATCGTCAGGATGGGGCCTGTCATAACACAGGACTGAGTACCTTTCATCCAAACAGTTACTGTGGGGTAGATTCCAAGTCATGGAACTACCAGGTTTGCAGAGTCAAACTGAACCGTGTGAGATAGGGGCTGCAAGGCTGTGTGTGGGTTGTAAATCAGACCACCAGGTCTGTCTTCTGAGGTACCAACATATGGGCTCAGATGATCGTTTTAGTTACGAATTGAGCAATTAACAGTTTGTGCCAACCAGAGATGTCATGGAGGAAAATAGCGTTTCACTGTTTAGTGTCTTTCCCAAAAGGAAACGGGTGATTACTTGTGTCCTGCCCTTTCTTATATTAGTTGTGTTAGTCAGAGTACATTAGAGAAATAAATCCACAGAAACTGAAATGTATAAAAGAGAGCTTTAGATAAAGGGAAAATGCACATGGCAAAAAAATCCCAAACCAGTGCAGCCAAAGTCTACAAGTCCAACATTAGCCCATATGTCCCACACAATCCACAATGTCCTCTCCATCTTAACAAACACATGCAGTGATGTTGGCTGCAGGTGGAAAGAACTGCCATCTGGTTTTCTGAGGTTGTTAACTCTTTACTGGGATTAAAAGCGCCTTTTGTGTGCCTGCAGCGACTGGTGTTTGTAACCACTCAGACACGAGGGCTCCATCTCCTTGTGCAGGACTACTCGTGATTTATTATCTACCCCAATGCTGCTCTAAGGGTGGTACATGGGCCGGTGATAAACTGTGACCTGTTTAAAATATGTCCATTTGTAGCTAGGTACAGAAAGGAAGTTCAGAGTGCAAGTCCCAGCTATTTCCGATGCCAGCAATGTCATGTAAATGGCAAAGCACACAGCAGGGTTTCTAGACTAAGGACATACTGAGGATGACAAAATTCACTAATGCAAATCTTATGCTAATCATGAAAACACTGTCAGGTAGTGGAGGACTAGTAAAGCAAGGCAGAATCTTGTCAGAGAGAGGGCCAGATGAGGAACCCTTCTGGTCAGATTAAAGGGGAGGGCCAGTGACAAAGAACCAGGCCGTATGCACGATGCATGGCAATGGGGGCTGCAAAGATGGTTCAAACATCAGAAAGATATAAGGGTGGCCCAGGACTGGCAAGCCATTCCTTGTCCTGTACATTGGGGTTGCTTTGAAGCAGACCAACTGGATAGCATCTCCCACAAGACCAACCGAGGAAGAGGAAGCCTCTATGATCCCATAAACTGACATCACTAGGACGTGTCAGGAGACTTTTATAAAGGTAACCAATGGCCTGGCCCCTCGTCACAGAAAGCTGGGGAAGCACCATTGTCCTGGTTTAACAGACGTTCCCCAGATGAATTACTGTCCAGATGCCCATAGGAAGGAGAAATACCTATAGACATGACGGAAGGGAGGTTCACTACGCTATGGGAATGTGTTAATCTGTGCACTTTAGATGTTGAAACCCACAGACACACGTGTATAAAAGAGAGTTGTAATTAAATATTAAATGCACATCAAGAAAACTTCCCTAAAAGATCTTTTTAATCTCATAAGCCCACCATTATCCCATATGCCTCCCAGAATCCACACAGTCTTCAACCATCTACAAAAGAGATGGAATGAGGCTGACTGCTAGTAAAAGCCAAGTCAGAGAAAGCAAAATAATCTCATATTTGGTGGGCATCTGCATATACCTGTGGAGCACCAAAAGCGGTTTCACGTAGATAATGTGGCTTCTGCTCACATATTTCTGAGTGTACGTGAGGCTTGGAAGCAGTAGCGTTAAACTGGCTAAGGCATCATCTCACTATACTGAATTTCAAAATCAAGATGCTGGAGAACTTGCAAAGCTAAAGTGACCAATGGCTGAATCATTCCGCCCTTCAATTAACACCACCTGTGCATCTTGGACATTTGGCATGATAAGCTAACAATATGAGTGAGCGTAACCTGTTGTGAAAACCAGGAAGATACAAAAAGCTCCATTGTTTAATGTAATTATTATATATGGGAACCTGCAGGATGTAAAATTTCCCATCAACAACTGATGATGGGAAATGATAATGCTCTTTGACCGCCCCAAAATCCCATATTGCGGCACTCTAGATTTATGAAAAACAAAAATCTGGGTGAGGCAACTGAGAAGGCAGTCTGTTTAACGCGACATTTTATGATATCCTTCACATTCAAGTAGTTGAAAATCTAAGGCATGAGCTGAGAATAGTAAAACTGTTTGAGGCTCCATAATCGGTGCAGGGGAAACACCAGAATAATTGCCTCTTCCTTAATATACTTGAATCTGCTGGAGTTACATTTGGAGGTGAGATATGGGAAACTGTTTCAATTACAATAGCATTGAAGTAAAAGCAATTTTACACTGTGAGAAGCTCAAGTGTTTTCATTGGAATCAGTTGTCTGTATAACACCCACCTGGAGCATTTTTTTTTTTTCAGTTGAAGCTTTTGATTCTGTGTCTTCTCTTCTGCAGGCTAGGTTTCCAGGTTATTGACTGCTCTTTCTAGCCTTTTGACAAACTCTTTGTCTGCAGGTTTAAGGTCTGGTGCTGGCTGAAGCTTTGACGATGAGACGGATAGGGACTCAGAATCAAATTGTTTTTTCAGATGGTCTATGTGTCTGAACGTAGAAGTCAGACAGAACAGTCTGGTTACTGTAGTTGCCATCTGCCTGGGACTGAGTTTTGGCTGTAAGAGAAGAATGATAGGGATAAAAGTGATGCAAACAGAAGCAAGTATCTTTAATATATTGATGCCTTCAGACTCCAGCCTGGACACTGATCCTTTCTGGGGACTTTATATGCAGTCTCCCCTGACTCCAAAACTGTTCTGAGGAGTCGATGATTGTGACTGAGTAGGAGGGCTCACTGCCTAGATATCACACTTCGTAGGTCTGCATGAGGGCTATTCCACCTCAAGCGGTGTCTCAGTGTGCCTCAATCAGTGTTTCCACCCAAATCCCTAGGCTTCTGAAGTTCCCAGTACCCTGTGTCCTGCAGTCCCTTTAACACAATAACCCTGGTGTTTATACTTTATATCTAACTTTTTATTTGTGGAGATCATAAACAAATTTGTTATTAAATAATGTGGTTTATGGAAAATGAAAAACAAGCCATTACAAACTTATTTGGCTAACAAAAATAATGCCAGTTTGCAAGGAAATGTCTGGATAGGCTGAGTAGGCAGTAATAGAGCCGGCTCAAAGTTGGCAGCCAAGCACTTGCATCATTGAATGTGTGTTACTATCCACAGTGTTGGAAATAAATTGGCTTCATGAAACAGGTTCCTGAAAGGTCCCCAAATCCCTATTCCAAGGATTGAAACCATTCTTTTCCCCATTCAGTTTAGCCTTCCAGATCATTCAAGCTTTTCAAAAACAGGTCAATTTCACATTCAGTTCATCATCCCACAACTCAATTGTCTCATATCAGTTCAAAGACCCAGAAAACACAACCTCTGAGTTGTGCTGTATTATAGTTATGATGAGCTGCATTATGACTATCTGCTTCTCTTTCTTTTTTTTTAGAAAGTTTACCATAAGTCGCATGCACTCATGCTATATCACATACCTCTGATGCCATTGTAGCTGTAAGTTTATATCCAATGTCTTCAAGGCCCACAGACTGATGACGGTGAGATATGGAAAGCCAGGGGGTAGGATTCCCCCATCCTAAGATTTTTCACTTTTTTAAAATATTAGCACAGACACAAAACATTGGTTTCTCTTGTTAGTTTTTTACAATTTTTAAAAAGCTGCTCAGTTACTGTTTTGTTGGGGATTTCATATTTTGTGTTTGTTTTTAGTTTTTACCTCTTTTGTATAAGTAGGCAATTTATAGGGAAATATGTACTTTATGGCATAAATTTTAAGAACCAAAATGTATTTTAATTTAAATAAATTAACAGATCTTTGATCTTACAGCTGAATCACTGATTATATATTTGCAGAGCCGACTTAAAGGATGAAAAAAATTCTATCAAGAGTGTTACTTTTGACTTCAAAGCCTTCTTAATAAAGTCTTTTAACTACCTGTGGAAAAAAATAAGAAAAAAAAAGCTAGAATCATGATGTATTTGACTTCGGTCAGGACTGCTTCATGACAGAATCGTCAGGATGGGGCCTGTCATAACACAGGACTGAGTACCTTTCATCCAAACAGTTACTGTGGGGTAGATTCCAAGTCATGGAACTACCAGGTGTGCAGAGCCAAACTGAACCATGTGAGATAGGGGCCACAAGGTTGTGTGTGGGTTCAAAAGCAGACCACCAGGTCTGTCTTCTAAGGTACCAATATATGGGCTAAGATGATCGTTTTATTTATGAATTGAGCACTTAACATTTGTGCCAACCAGAGATGGCATGGAGGAAAATAGCTTTTCACAGTTTAGTGTCTTTCCCAAACGAAAACGGGTGCTTACTTGTGTCCTGCCTTTTCTTATATTAGTTGTGTTAGTCTGAGTACATTAGAGAAATAAATCCACAGAAACTGAAATGCATAAAAGAGAGCTTTAGATAAACGAGACAAATTGGTGCATAAGCAAATGTGGTGAAGAAAGCTGATGGTGCCCGGCTATCAAAAGAGATAGTGTCTGGGGTCTTAAAGGCTTGAAGGTGAACAAGCGGCCATCTAGCTCAGAACCAAAAAAGCCCACATGGAAGAAGCACACCGGCCAGTGCGATCACGAGGTGCCAAGGGACCAGGTATAAGGCATCATGGAAAAAAAAAAAACAACAACTATATAAGTGTGTGTATATATGTGTATATGTATATGTATATATATACCATATTAAATGAAGGTGGAAGTGCAGAGTGGAGACCCAAGGCCCAAGTGTCGGCCAATGGAGATCCCCTCATAGAGGGGTTTAGGAGAGGAGATGGGTTAATTAGGGTGCGAGGTAGTACCGATGAAGAACACACTTTCCCCCAGATCCTGGATGCTTCCTCCCCCCAACTACCCTGATCCGAATTCTACCTTGCAGGACTGGATAGGGCAGAGGCTGTACACTGGTACACATGAGGGCTGGAGGTACAGGGACTCCAGGGTGGATGATACCTTCAGGACCAAGGGTGTGAGGGACGATGCTGGGAGAGTGGAGGGTGAGTGGGTTGGAAAGGGGGAACTGATTACAAGGATCCACATGTGACCTCTTCCCTGGGAGAGGGACAGCAGAGAAGGGGGGAAGGGAGACTCTGGATAGGGCAAGATATGACAAAATAACGAGGTATAAATTACCAAGGGCACACGAGGGAGGGGGGAAAGGGGAGGGAGGGGAAAAAAAAGAGGACCTGATGCAAGGGGCTTAAGTGGAGAGCAAATGCTTTGAGAATGATTGGGGCAGGGAATGTATGGATGTGCTTTATACAATTGATGTATGTATATGTATGGATGGTGATAAGAGTTGTATGGGTCCCTAATAAAATGTAAAAAAAAAAAGAGGAGAAAAAAATGATTAGGGCAGGGACTGTACAGATGTGCTTTATACAATTGATGTATGTATATGTATGAACTGTGATAAGAATTGTATGAGCCCCTAATAAATTGTTAAAATTAAAAAAATTTTTTAAAAAAATATAAAAAAAAAAGAAAATGATTAGGGCAAAGAATGTACAGATGTGTTTCATACAATTGATGTATGTATATTTATGGATTGTGATAAGAGTTGTATGAGCCCCTAATAAAATAAAATAAAATACAAAAAAATGCACATGGAGAAAAAAATCCCAAACCAGTGCAGCCAAAGTCTACAAGTCCAACTTAGCCCATATGTCCCACCCCAATCCACCATGTCCTCTCCATTTTAACAAACACATGCTGTGATGGTGGATGCAGGTGGAAAGAACTGCCCATCTGGTTTTCTGAGGTTGTTAACTCTTTACTGGAATTAAAAGCGACTTTTGTGCGCCTGGAGCGGCTGGTGTTTGTAACACCTCAGACAAGAGGGCTCAATCTCCTTGTGCAGGACTACTCGTGATTTATTATCTACCCAATGCTGCTCCAAGGGTGGTACATGGGCCGGTGATAAACTGTGACCTGTTTAAAATCTGTCCATTTGTAGCTAGGTATAGAAAGGAAGGTCAGAGTGCAGGTCCCAGCTATTTCCAATGCCAGCAATGTCATGTAAAGGGCAAAGCACGGAGCAGGGATTCTAGACTAACGACACACTGAGGATGACGTAATACACCAATGAAAATCTTATGCTAATCATGGAAACACTGTCAGGTAGTGGAGGACTAGTAAAGCAAGGCAGAATCTTGTCAGAGAGAGGGCCAGATGACGAAACCTTCTGGTCAGATTAAAGGGGAGGACCAGTGACAAATAGCCAGGCCGTTTGCACGATGCATGGCAATGGGGGCTGCAAAGATGGGTTCAAACATCAGAAAGATATAAGGGTGGCCCAGGACTGGCAAGCCATTCCTTGTCCTGTACATTGGGCTTGCTTTGAAGCAGACCAACTGGATAGCATCTACCAACAAGACCAACCGAGGAAGAGGAAGCCTCTATGATCTCAGAAACTGACATCACTAGGACGTGTCAGGAGAATTTTATAAAGGTAACCAATGGCCTGGCCCCTCATCACAGAAAGCTGGGGAAACACCATTGTCCTGGTTTAACAGACGTTCCCCAGATGAATTACTGTCCAGATGCCCAAAGGAAGGAGAAATACCTATAGACATGACGGAAGGGAGGTTCACTCTGCTATGGGAATGTGTTAATCTGTGCTCTTTAGATGGTGAAACCCACAGACACACGTGTATAAAAGAGAGTTGTAATTAAATATTAAATGCACATCAAGAAAACTTCCCTAAAAGATCTTTTTAATCTCAAAAGCCCACCATTATCCCATAGGTCTCCCAGAATCCACACAGTCTTCAACCATCTACAAAGTGATTGAATGAGGCTGACTGCTAGTAAAAGCCAAGTCAGAGAAAGCAAAATAATCTCATATTTGGTGGGCATCTGCATATAGCTGTGGAGCACCCAAAGCTTTTTGACTCGATAATGTGGCTTCTGCTCAGATATTTCTGAGTGTACGTGAGGCTTGGAAGCAGTAGTGTTTAACTGGCTAAAGCATCATCTAACTATACTGAATTTCAAAATCAAGATGCTGGAGAACTTGCAAAGCTAAAGTGACCAATGTCTGAATCATTCTGCCCTTCAATTAACACCACCTGTGCATCTTGGACATTTGGCATGATAAGCTAAAAATATCAGTGAGCATAGCCTGTTGTGAAAACCAGGAAGATACAAAAAGCTCCATTGTTTAATGTAATTATTTTATACTGGAACCTGCTGGATGTACAATTTCCCATCAACAACTGATGATGGGAAATGATAATGCTCTTTGACCCCCCCCAAAAAAAATCCCATATTGAGTCACTCTAGAAATGAAAAACATAAATCTGGGTGAGGCAACTGAGAATGCAGTCTGTTTAACGCGACATTTTATGATTTCCTTCACATTCAAGTAGTTGAAAATCTAAGGCATGAGCTGAGAATAGTAAAACTGTTTGAGGCTCCATATCGGTGCAGGGGAAACACCAGAAGAATTGCCTCTTCCTTAATATACTTGAATCTGCTGGAGTTACATTTGGAGGTGAGATATGGGAAACTCTTTGAATTACAATAACATGGAAGTAAAAGCAATTTTACACTGTGAGAAGCTCAAGTGTTTTCATTGGAATCGGTTGTCTGAATGACACCCACCTGGAGCTTTTTTTTTTTTTTCAGTTGTAGCTTTTGATTCTGTGTCTGCTCTTCTGCAGGTTGGGTTTCCAAGTTATTGACTACTCTTTCTAGACTTTTGACAAACTCTTAGTCTGCAGGTTTAAGGTCTGGTGCTGGCTGAAGCTTGGATTATGAGAGGGACAGGGACAGAGAATCAAATTGTTTATTCAGATGATCTATATGTCTTAGCGTAGAAGTCAGACAGAACAGTCTGGTTACTGTAGTTGCCATCTGCCAGGGACTGAGTTTTGGCTGCAGGAGAACAATGATAGGGATAAAAGTGTTGCAAACAGAAGCAAGTAACTTTAATGTATTGATGCCTTCAGACTCCAGCCTGCACACTGATCCTCTCTGTGGACTTTATATGCAGTCTCCCCTGACTCCAAAACAGTTTTGAGGAGTTGGTGATTGTGACTGAGTAGGAGGGCTCACTGCCTAGATATTACACTTCGTCGGTCTTCATGAGGGCTATTCCACCTCAAGGGGTGTCTTTGTGTGCCTCAATCAGTGTTTCCACCCAAATCCCTAGGCTTCTGAATTTCCCAGTACCCTGTGTCCTGCAGTCCCTTTTACTCAATAACCCTGGTGTTTATACTTCATTACCACCTTTTCACTTGTGAAGCTCAAAAACAAATTTGTTATTAAATAATGTGGTTTATGGAAAATGAAAAAATAAGCCATTATAAACTTATTTGGCTAACAAAAATAATGCCAGTTTGCAAGGAAATGTCTGGATAGGCTGAGTAGGAAGTAATAGAGTTGGCTCAAAGTTGGCAGCCAAGCACTTGCTTTATTGAATGTGTGTTACTATCCATAGTGTTGGAAATAAATTGGCTTCATGAAACAGGTTCCTGAAAGGTCCCCAAATCACTATTCCAAGGATTGAAACCATACTTTTCCCCATTCCATTTAGCCTTCCAGATCATTCAAGCTTTTAAAAACAGGTCAATTTCACATTCAGTTCATCAGCCCACAACTCAGTTGGCCCATATCAGTTCAAAGACCTATAAAACACAACCTCTTAGTTGTGCTGTATTATAGTTATGATGATTTGCAATATGCCCATCTGCCTCTCTTTCTTTTTTTTAGAAAGTTTACCATAAGTAGCATGCACTCATGCTATACCACACACTTCTGATGTCATTGTAGCTGTAAATTTATCTCTAATGTCTTCAAGGCCCACAGACTGATGACGGTGAAATATGTAAAGCCAGGGGTTAGGATTCCCCGATCCTAAGATTTTTCACTTTTCTTAAATATTAACACAGACACAAAACATTGGTTTCTCTTGTTAGTTTTTTACAATTTTTAAAAAGATTCTCAGTTATTGTTTTGTTGGGGATTTCATATTTTGTGTGTTTGGTTTTTTTTAACCTCTTTTTTATAAGTAGGGAATGTATAGGGAAATATGCACTTTATGGAATAAATTTTAAGAACCAAATGTATTTTAATTTAAATAAATTAACAGATCTTTGATCTTACAGCTGAATCACTGATTATATATTTGCAGAGCCGACTTAAAGGATGAAAGAAAATTCTATCAAGAGTGTTACTTTTGACTTCAAAGCCTTCTTAATAAAGTCTTTTAACTACCTGTGGAAAAAAATAAGAAAAGTAAAGCAAGAATCATGAGGTATTTGTCTTCGGTCAGGACTGCCTCATGACAGAATCATCAGGATGGGGCCTGTCATAACCCAGGACTGAGTACCTGTCATCCAAACAGTTACTGTGGGGGAGATTCCAAGTCATGGAACTACCAAGTGTGCAGAGTCAAACTGAACCGTGTGAGATAGGGGCTGCAAGGCTGTGTATGGGTTCAAAAGCAGACCACCATGTCTGTCTTCTGAGGTACCAACATATGGGGTCAGATGATCGTTTTAGTTATGAATTGAGCAATAAAATGTTTTTGCCTCCCAGAGATCGCATGGAGGGAAATAGCTTTTCACGCTTTAATGTTTTTCCCAAACGGAAACGAGTGCTTACTTGTGTCCTGCCTTTTCTTATATTAGTTGTGTTAGTCTGAGTATATTAGAGAAAGAAATCCACAGAAACTGAAATGTATAAAAGAGAGCTTTAGATAAAGGGAAATTGCACATGGAGAAAAAATCCCAAACCAGTGCAGCCAAAGTCTACAAGTCCAACATTAGCCCATATGTCCCACCCCAATCCACAATGTCCTCTCCATCTTAACCAACACATGCAGTGATGGTGGCTGCAGGTGGAAAGAACTGCCTATCTGGTTTTCTGAGGTTGTTAACTCTTTACTAGAATTAAAAGTGCCTTTTGTGCGCCTGGAGCGGCTGGTGTTTGTAACCTTTCAGACACGAGGGCTCCATCTCCTTGTGCAGGACTACTCGTGATTTATTTTCTACCCCAATGCTGTTCCAAGGGTGGTACATGGGCCGGTGATAAAGAGTGACCTGTTTAAAATATGTCCATTTGTAGCTAGTTACAGAAAGGAAGGTCAGAGTGCAGGTCCCAGCTATTTACAATGTCAGCAATGTCATGTAAAGGGCAAAGCACGCAACAGGGTTTCTAACCTAAAGACACACTGAGGATGACGAAATCAACCAATGAAAATCTTATGCTAATCATGGAAACACTGTCAGGTAGTGGAGGACTAGTAAAGCAAGGCAGAATTTTGTCAGAGAGAGGGCCAGATGATGACACCTTCTGGTCAGATTAAAGGGGAGGGCCAGTGACAATGAGCCAGGCCGTTTGCACGACGCATGGACACTGGTGCTGCAAAGATAGGTTCAAACATCAGAAAGATATGAGGGGGGCCCAGGACTGGGAAGCGTTTTCTTGTCCAGAACATTGTGGTTGCTTTGAAGCAGACCAAATGGTTACCATTTACCAACAAGACCAACCGAGGAAGAGGAAGCCTCTATGATCCCAGAAACAGAAATAACTAGGACATATCTGGAGACTTTTATAGGTAACCAATGGCCTGGCTTATCATCAGAGAAAGCTGGGGAAGCGACATTGTCCTGGTTAACCAGAAGTTCCAGAGATGAATTACTGTCCAGCTGCCCATAGTAAGGAGAAATATCTGGAGACATAACGGAAGGGAGGTTCACTCCACTATGAGAATGTGTTAATCTGTGCACTTTAGATGTTGAAATCCACAGACACACGTGTATAAAAGAGAGTTGTAATTAAATATTAAATGCACATCAAAAAAACTTCCCTAAAAGATCTTTTAATCTCATAAGCCCACCATTATCCCATAGGCTTTCCAGAATCCACACAGTCTTCAACCATCTACAAAAGAGATGGAATGAGGCTGACTGCTAGTAAAAGCCAAGTCAGAGAAAGCAAAATAATCTCATATTTGGCGGAGATCTGCATATAGCTGTGGAGCACCCAAAGCTGTTTCACGTAGATAATGTGACTTCTGTCAGAAATTTCTGAGTGTACGTGAGGCTTGGAAGTAGTAATGTTTAACTGGCTAAGGCATCATCTCACTATACTGAATTTCAAAATCAAGATGCTGGAGAACTTGCAAAGCTAAAGTGACCAATGCCTGAATCATTCTGCCCTTCAATTAACACCACCTGTGCATGTTGGACATTTGGCATGATAAGCTAACAATATCAGTTAGCATAACCTGTTGTAAAACACAGGAAGATACAAAAAGCTCCATTGTTCAATGTAATTATTGTATATGGGAACCTGCAGGATGTAAAATTTCCCATCAACAACTGATGATGGGAAATGATAATGCTCTTTGACGCCCCAAAAATCCCATATTGAGGCACTCTAGAAATGAAAAACATAAATCTGGGTGAGGCAACTCAGAAGGCAGCCTGTTTAACGTGACATTTTATGATTTCCTTCACATTCAAGTAGTTGAAAATCTAAGGCATGAGCTGAGAATAGTAAAACTGTTTGAGGTTCCATAATCGGTGCAGGGGAAACACCAGAAGAATTGCCTCTTCCTTAATATACTTGAATCTGCTGGAGTTACATTTGGAGGTGAGATATGGGAAACTCTTTGAATTACAATAGCATGGAAGTAAAAGCAATTTTACACTGTGAGAAGCTCAAGTGTTTTCATTGGAATCGGTTGTCTGAATGACACCCACCTGGAGCTTTTTTTTTTTTTTCAGTTGTAGCTTTTGATTCTGTGTCTGCTCTTCTGCAGGTTGGGTTTCCAAGTTATTGACTACTCTTTCTAGACTTTGACAAACTCTTAGTCTGCAGGTTTAAGGTCTGGTGCTGGCTGAAGCTTGGATTATGAGAGGGACAGGGACAGAGAATCAAATTGTTTATTCAGATGGTCTATGTGTCCTAGCGTAGAAGTCAGACAGAACAGTCTGCTTACTGTAGTTGCCATCTGCCTGGGACTGAGTTTTGGCTGCAGGAGAACAATGATAGGGATAAAAGTGATGCAAACAGAAGCAAGTATCTTTAATATATTGATGCCTTCAGACTCCAGCCTGGACACTGATCCTTTCTGGGGACTTTATATGCAGTCTCCCCTGACTCCAAAACAGTTCTGAGGAGTCGGTGATTGTGACTGAGTAGGAGGGCTCACTGCCTAGATATCACACTTCATCGGTCTTCATGAGGGCTATTCCACCTCAAGGGGTGTCTTAGTGTGCCTCAATCAGTGTTTCCACCCAAATCCCTAGGCTTCTGAAGTTCCCAGTACCCTGTGTCCTGCAGTCCTTTTACTCAATAACCCTGGTGTTTATACTTTATAACCACCTTTACATTTGTGGAGATCAAAAACAAATTTGTTATTAAATAATGTGGTTTATGGAAAATGAAAAAATAAGCCATTACAAATTTATTTGGCTAACAAAAATAATGCCAGTTTGCAAGGCAATGTCTGGATAGGCTGAGTAGGCAGTAATAGAGCCTGCTCAAAGTTGGCAGCCAAGCACTTGCTTCATTGAATGTGTGTTACTATCCATAGTGTTGGAAATAAATTGGCTTCGTGAAACAGGTTCCAGAAAGGTCCCCCAATCACTATTCCAGGGATTGAAACCATACTTTTCCCCATTCCATTTAGCCTTCCAGATCATTCAAGCTTTTATAAAACAGGTCAATTTCACATTCAGTTCATCAGCCCACAACTCAATTGGCTCATATCAGTTCAAAGACCCAGAAAACACAACCTCTGAGTTTTCCTGTATTATAGTTATGATGAACTACATTATGACCATCTGCCTCTCTTTCTTTTTTTTAGAATGTTTACCATAAGTAGCATGCACTCCTGCTATACCACACACCTCTGATGCCTTTGTAGCTGTAAGTTTATATCCAATATATTCAAGGCCCACAGACTGATGACGGTGAGATATGTAAAGCCTGGGGGTAGGATTCCTCCATCCTTAGATTTTTCACTTTTTTAAAATATTAACACAGACACAAAACATTGGTGTCTCTTGTTAGGTTTTTACAATTTTTAAAAAGCTGCTCTGTTATTGTTTTGTTGGGGATTTCATATTTTGTGTTTGTTTTTAATTTTTACCTATTTTGTATAAGTAGGGAAATTATAGGGAAATATGTACCTTATGGAATAAATTTTAAGAACCAAAATGTATTTTAATTTCAATAAATTAACAGATCTTTGATCTTACAGCTGAATCACTGATTATATATTTGCAGAGCCGACTTAAAGGATGAAAGAAAATTCTATCAAGAGTGTTACTTTTGACTTCAAAGCCTTCTTAATAAAGTCTTTTAACTACCTGTGGAAAAAAATAAGAAAAACAAAGCAAGAATCATGATGTATTTGACTTCGGTCAGGACTGACTCATGACAGAATCATCAGGATGGGGCCTGTCATAACACAGGACTGAGTACCTTTCATCCAAACAGTTACTGTGGGGTAGATTCTAAGTCCTGGAACTACCAGGTTTGCAGAGTCAAACTGAACCGTCTGAGATAGGGGCTGCAGGGCTGTGTGTGGGTTCAAAAGCAGACCACCTGGTCTGTCTTCTGACGTACCAACATATGGGCTAAGATGATCGTTTTAGTTACGAATTGAGCAATTAAATGTTTTTGCTCCCCAGAGATGGCATGAAGGAAAATATCTTTTCACTGTTTATTGTTTTTCCCAAACGGAAACGGGTGCTTATTTGTGTCTTGCCTTTTCTTATATTAGTTGTGTTAGTCTGAGTACATTAGAGAAATAAATCCACAGAAACTGAAATGTATAAAAGAGAGCTTTAGATAAAGGGAAAATGCACATGGAGAAAAAAATCCCAAACCAGTGCAGCCAAAGACTACAAGTCCAACATTAGCCCATATGTCCCACCCCAATCCACAATGTCCTCTCCACCTTAACAAACACATGCAGTGATGGTGGCTGCAGGTGGAAAGAACTGCCCATCTGGTTTTCTGAGATTGATAACTCTTTACTGGAATTAAAAGCGTCTTTTGTGCGCCTGGAGCGGCTAGTGTTTGTAACCACTCAGACACGTGGGCTCCATCTCCTTGTGCAGAACTAGTCATGATTTGTTTTCTACCCCAATGCTGTTCCAAGGGTGGTACATGGGCCGGTGATAAACTGTGACCTGTTTAAAATATGTCCATTTGTACCTAGGTACAGAAAGGAAGGTCAGAGTGCAGGTCCCAGCTATTTCCAATGCCAGCAATGTCTTGTAAAGGGCAAAGCATGGAGCAGGGTTTCTAGACTAATGACACACTGAGGATGACAAAATACACCAATGAAAATCTTAAGCTAATCATGGAAGCATTGTCAGGTAGTGGAGGACTAGTAAATAAAGGCAGGACTTTGTCAGAGAGTGGGCCACATGAGGAACCATTCTGGTCAGATTAAAGGTGAGGACCAGTGACAAAGAGCCAGACCGTTTGCACGTCGCATGAAAACGGAGGCTGCAAAGATGGGTTCAAACAGCAGAAAGATGTGAGGGGGGCCCAGGACTGGGAAGCGTTTTCTTGTCCTGAATATTGTGGTTGCATTGAAGCAGACCAACTGGAGCACATCTACCAACAAGACCAACCAAGAAAGAGGAAGCCTCTACGATCCCAGAAACAGACATAACTATGACATATCTGGAGACTTTTATAGGTAACCAATGGCCTGGCCTATCATCAGAGAAAGCTGGGGAAGCGACATTGTCCTGGTTTACCAGAAGTTCTCGAGATGACTTACTGTCCAGCTGCCCACAGTAAGGAGAAATACCAAGAAACATAACGGAAGGGAGATTCACTCCGCTATGAGAATGTGTTAATCTGTGCACTTTAGATGTTGAAATCCACAGACACACGTGTATAAAAGAGAGTTGTATTAAATATTAAATGCACATCAAGAAAAATTCCTTAAAAGATCTTTTTAATCTCATAAGCCCACCATTATCCATAGGCAACCCAGAATCCACACAGTCTTCAACATCTACAAAAGAGATGGAATGAGGCTGACTGCTAGTAAAAGCCAAGTCAGAGAAAGCAAAATAATCTCATATTTGGTTTGCATCTGCATATAGCTGTGGAGTACCCAAAGCTGTTTCACGTAGATAATGTGGCTTCTGCTCAGATATTTCTGAGTGTATGTGAGGCTTGGAAGCAGTAGCGTTTAACTGGCTAAGGCATCATCTCACTATACTGAATTTCAAAATCAAGATGATGGAGAACTTGCAAAACTTAAGTGACCAATGCCTGAATCATTTCGCCCGTTAATTAACACAACCTGTGCATCTTGGACATTTGGCATGATAAGCTAACAATATCAGTGAGCATAACCTGTTGTGAAAAACAGGAAGATACAAAAAGCTCCATTGTTTAATATAATCATTGTATACTGGAACCTGCAGGATGTAAAATTTCACATCAACAACTGATGATGGGAAATTATAATGCTCTTTGACCCCCCTAAAAAAACCATATTGAGGCACTCTAGATTTATGAAAAACATAAATCTGGGTGAGGCAACTCAGAAGGCAGCATGTTCAACGTGACATTTTATGATTTCCTTCACATTCAAGTAGTTGAAAATCTAAGGCATGAGCTGAGAATATTAAAGCTGTTTGAGGCTCCATAATCGGGGCTGGGAAACACCAGAATAATTGCCTCTTCCTTAATATACTTGAATCTGCTGGAGTTACATTTGGAGGTGAGATATGGGAAACTGTTTGAATTACAATAGCATGGAAGTAAAAGCAATTTTACACTGTGAGAAGCTCAAGTATTTTCATTGGAATCGGTTGTCTGAATGACACCCACCTGGAGCTTTTTTTTTTTTTTCAGTTGTAGCTTTTGATTCTGTGTCTTCTCTTCTGCAGGCTAGGTTTCCAGGTTATTGACTGCTCTTTCTAGACTTTTGACAAACTCTTAGTCCGCAGGTTTAAGGTCTGATGCTAGCTGAAGCTTTGACTATGAGAGGGATAGGGACACAGAATCAAATTGTTTATTCAGATGGTCTATGTGTCCGAACGTAGAAGTCAGACAGAACAGTTTGATTACTGTAGTTGCCATCTGCCTGGGACTGAGTTTTGGCTGTAGGAGAAGAATGATAGGGATAAAAGTGATGCAAACAGAAGCAAGTATCTTTAATATTTTCATGCCTTCAGACTCCAGCCTGGTCACTGATCCTTTTTGGGGACTTTATATGCAGTCTCCCCTGACTCCAAAACAGTTCTGAGGAGTCGGTGATTGTGACTGAGTAGGAGGGCTCACTGCCTAGATATCACACTTCGTAGGTCTGCATGAGGTCTAATCCACCTCAAGCAGTGTCTCAGTGTGCCTCAATCAGTGTTTTCACCCAAATCCCTAGGCTTCTGAAGTTCCCAGTACACTGTGTCCTGCAGTCCCTTTTACTCAATAACCCTGGTGTTTATACTTTTCAACCACCTTTTCATTTGTGGATATTAAAAACAAATTTGTTATTAAATAATGTGGTTTATGAAAAATGAAAAAATAAGCCATTAGAAACATATTTGGCTAACAAAAATAATGCCAGTTTGCAAGGAAATGTCTGGATAGGCTGAGTAGGCAGTAATAGAGCCGGCTCAAAGTTGGCAGCCAAGCACTTGATTCATTGAATGTGTGTTACTATGCACAGTTTTGGAAATAAATTGGCATCATGAAACAGGTTCCTGATAGGTCCCCAAATCACTATTCCAAGGATTGAAACCATACTTTTCCCCATTCCATTTAACCTTCCAGATCATTCAAGCTTTTAAAAAACAGGTCAATTTCACATTCAGTTCATCAGTCCACAACTCAATTGGCTCATATTAGTTCAAAGACCCAGAAAACACAATCTCTGTGGTATGCTGTATTATAGTTATGATGAGCTGCATTATGACCATCTGCCTCTCTCTCTTTTTTTTAGAAAGTTTACCATAAGTAGCATGCACTCATGCTATGCCACACACCTCTGATGCCATTGTAGTTGTAAGTTTATATCCAATGTATTCAAGGCCCACACACTGATGACAGTGAGATATGGAAAGCCAGGGATTAGGATTCCCCCATCCTAAGATTTTTCACTTTTTTAAAATATTAACACAGACACAAAACATTGGTTTCTCTTGTTAGTTTTTTACAATTTTTAAAAATCTTCTCAGTTACTGTTTTGTTGGGGATTTCATATTTTGTGTTTGTTTATATTTTAACTCTTTTGTATAAGTAGGGGATTTATAGGGAAATATGTACTTTATGGAATAAATTGTAAGATCCAAATGTATTTTAATTTAAATAAATTAACAGATCTTAGATTTTACAGCTGAATCTCTGATTATATATTTGCAGAGGCGACTTAAAGGATGAAAGAAAATTCTATCAAGAGTGTTACTTTTGACTTCAAAGCCTTCTTAATAAAGTCTCTTAACTACCTGTGGAAAAAAATAAGAAAAGCAAAGCAAGAATCATGAGGAATTTGACTTTGGTCAGGACTGTGTCATGACAGAATCGTCAGGATGGGGCCTGTCATAACACAGGACTGAGTACCTTTCATCCAAACAGTTACTGTGGGGTAGATTCCAAGTCATGGAACTACCAGGTGTGCAGAGCCAAACTGAACCGTGTGAGATAGGGGCTGCAAGGCTGTGTGTGGGTTCAAAAGCAGACCACCAGGTCTGTCTTCTGAGGTACCATCATATGGGCTCAGATGATCGTTTTAGTTACGAATTGAGCAATTAAATGTTTGTGCTACCCAGAGATGGCATGGAGGGAAATAGCTTTTCACTCTTTAGTGTTTTTCCCAAACGGAAACCGGTGCTTACTTGTGTACTGCCTTTTCTTATATTAGTTGTGTTAGTCTGAGTATATTAGAGAAATAAATCCACAGAAACTGAAATGTATAAAAGAGAGCTTTAGTAAAGGGAAAATGCACATGGAAAAAAAAATCCCAAACCAGTGCAGCCAAAGTCTACAAGTCCAACATTAGCCCATATGTCCCACCCCAATCCACAATATCCTCTCCATCTTAACAAACACATGCAGTGATAGTGGTTGCAGGTGGAAAGAACTGCCCATCTGGTTTTCTGAGGTTGATAACTCTTTACTGGAATTAAAAGCGCCTTTTGTATGCCTGGAGTGGCTGGTGTTTGTAACCACTCAAAAAAGAGGGCTCCATCTCCTTGTGCAGGACTACACGTGATTTATTAATTACCCCAATGATGTTCCATGGGTGGGACATGGGCCCGTGATAAACTGTGAATGTTTAATATCTGTCCATTTGTAGCTAGGTACAGAAAGGAAGGTCAGAGTGCAGGTCGCAGCTATTTCCAATGCCAGCAATGTCATGTAAAGGGGAAAGCACACAGCTGGATTTCTAGAGTAACGACACAGTGAGGATGATGTAATACACCAATGAAAACCTTATGCTAATCATGGAAACACTGTCAGGTAGTGGAGCACTAGTAAAGCAAAGCAGAATCTTGTCAGAGAGAGGGCCAGATGACAAACCCTTCTGGTCAGATAAAGCGAAGGGCCAGTGACAAAGAGCCAGGCCGTTTGCACGATGCATGGCCATGGGGGCTGCAAAGATGGGTTCAAATATCAGAAAGATATAAGGGTGGCACAGGACTGGCAACCCATTCCTTGTCCTGTATATTGGGGTTGCTTTGAAGCAGACCAACTAGATAGCATCTACCAACAAGACCAAACGAGGAAGAGGAAGCTTCTATGATCCAGGAAACTGACATCAATAGGACGTGTCAGGAGACTTTTATAAAGGTAACCAATGGCCTGGCCCATATCACAAAAAGTTGGGGAAGCCCCATTGTCCTGGTTTAACAGACGTTCCCCAGATGAATTAATGTCCACATGCCCATAGGAATGAGAAAATACCTATAGACATGACGGAAGGGAGGTTCACTCCACTATGGGTATGTGTTAATCTGTGCACTTTAGATGTTGAAACCTACAGACACACGTGTATAAAAGAGAGTTGTAATTAAATATTAAATGCACATCAAGAAAACTTCCCTAAAAGATCCTTTTAATCTCATAAGCCCACCATTATCCCATAGTCCTCCCAGAATGCACACAGTCTTCAACCATCTACAAAAGAGATGGAACGAGGCTGACTGCTAGTAAAAGCCGAGGCAGAGAAAGCAAAATAATCTCATATTTGGTGGGCATCTGCATATAGCTGTGGAGCCCCCAAGGCTGTTTCACGTCGTTAATGTGGCTTCTGCTCAGATATTTCTGAGTGTACGTGAGGCTTGGAAGCAGTAGCGTTTAACTGGCTAAGGCATCATCTCACTATACTGAATTTCAAAATCAAGATGCTGGAGAACTTGCAAAGCTAAAGTGACCAATGCCTGAATATTTCGGCCCTTCAATTAACACCACCTGTGCATCTTGGACATTTGGCATGATAAGCTAACAATATCAGTGAGCATAGCCTGTTGTGAAAAACAGGAAGATACAAAAAGCTCCATTGTTTAATGTAATTATTGTATATGGGAACCTGCAGGATGTAAAATTTCCCATCAACAAGTGATGATGGGAAATGATAATGCTCTTTTACCCCCCCCAAAAAACCCATATTGAGGCACTCTAGATTTATGAAAAACATAAATCTGTGTGAGGCAACTCAGAAGGCAGCATGTTCCACGCCACATTTTATGATTTCCTTCACATTCAAGTAGTTGAAAATCTAAGGCATGAGCTGAGAATAGTAAAGCTGTTTGAGGCTCCATAATCGGTGCAGGGGAAACACCAGAATAATTGCCTCTTCCTTAATATACTTGAATCTGCTGGAGTTACATTTGGAGGTGCGATATTGGAAACTGTTTGAATTACAATAGCATGGAAGTAAAAGCAATTTTACACTGTGAGAAGCTCAAGTGTTTTTATTGGAATCGGTTGTCTGAATGACACCCACCTGGAGTTTTTTTTTTTTTCAGTTGTAGCTTTTGATTCTGTGTCTTCTCTTCTGCAGGCTAGGTTTCCAGGTTATTGACTGCTCTTTCTAGACTTTGACAAACTCTTAGTCCGCAGGTTTAAGGTCTGATGCTGGCTGAAGCTTTGACTATGAGAGGGATAGGGACACAGAATCAAATTTTTTATTCAGATGGTCTATGTGTCCTAACGTGTAAGTCAGACAGAACAGTCTCTTTACTGTAGTTGCCATCTGCCTGGGACTGAGTTTTGGATGTAGGAGAAGAATGATAGGGATAAAAGTGATGCAAACAGAAGCAAGTATCTTTAATATTTTCATGCCTTCAGACTCCAGCCTGGTCAGTGATCCTTTCTGGGGACTTTATATGCAGTCTCCCCTGACTCCAAAACAGTTCTGAGGAGTCGGTGATTGTGACTGAGTAGGAGGGCTCACTGCCTAGATATCACACTTCGTAGGTCTGCATGAGGGCTAATCCACCTCAAGCAGTGTCTCAGTGTGCCTCAATCAGTGTTTTCAACCAAATCCCTAGGCTTCTGAAGTTCCCAGTACCCTGTGATCTGCAGTCCCTTTTTCTCAATAACCCTGGTGTTTATCCTTTTTAACAACCTTTTCATTTGTGGAGATTATAAACAAATTTGTTATTAAATAATGTGGTTTATGGAAAATGAAAAAATAAGCCATTCCAAACGTATTTGGCTAACAAAAATAATGCCAGTTTGCAAGGAAATGTCTGGATAGGCTGAGTAGGCAGTAACAGAGCCGGCTCAAAGTTGGCAGCCAAGCACTTGCTTCATTGAATGTGTGTTACTATCCACAGTTTTGGGAATAAATTTGCGTCATGAAACAGGTTCCTGATAGGTCCCCAAATTACTATTCCAAGGATTGAAACCATACTTTTCCCCATTCCATTTAACCTTCCAGATCATTCAAGCTTTTAAAAAACAGGTCAATTTCACATTCAGTTCATCAGCCCACAACTCAATTGGCTCATATCAGTTCAAAGACCCAGAAAACACAATCTCTGAGGTGTGCTGTATTATAGTTATGATGAGCTGCATTATGACCATCTGCTCTCTCTCTTTTTTTTAGAAAGTTTACCATAAGTAGCATGCACTCATGCTATGCCACACACCTCTGATGCCATTGTAGCTGTAAGTTTATATCCAATATATTCAAGGCCCACACACTGATGACGGTGAGATATGGAAAGCCAGGGTTTAGGATTCCCCCATCCTAAGATTTTTC
Source organism: Tenrec ecaudatus (assembly GCF_050624435.1). Taxonomy (NCBI): domain Eukaryota; kingdom Metazoa; phylum Chordata; class Mammalia; order Afrosoricida; family Tenrecidae; genus Tenrec; species Tenrec ecaudatus. Next base: position 133,754,756 of record NC_134533.1, on the reverse strand, counting down.
ACTTTTTTTTAATATTAACACAGACACAAAACATTGGTTTCTCTTGTTAGTTTTTTACAATTTTTAAAAAGCTTCACTGTTACTGTTTTGTTGGGGATTTCATATTTTGTGTTTGTTTATATTTTTAACTCTTTTGTATAAGTAGGGGATTTTTAGGGAAATATGTACTTTATGGAATAAATTGTAAGAACCAAATGTATTTTAATTTAAATAAATTAACAGATCTTAGATTTTACAGGTGAATCTCTGATTATATATTTGCAGAGGCGACTTAAAGGATGAAAGAAAATTCTATAAAGAGTGTTACTTTTGACTTCAAAGCCTTCTTAATAAAGTCTTTTAACTACCTGTGGAAAAAAATAAGAAAAGCAAAGCAAGAATCATGAGGTATTTGACTTTGGTCAGGACTGCGTCATGACAGAATCGTCAGGATGGGGCCTGTCATAACACAGGACTGAGTACCTTTCATCCAAACAGTTACTGTGGGGTAGATTCCAAGTCATGGAGCCACCAGGTGTGCAGAGCCAAACTGAACCGTGTGAAATAGGGGCTGCAAGGCTGTGTGTGGGTTCAAAAGCAGACCACCAGGTCTGTCTTCTGAGGTACCACCATATGGGCTCAGATGATCGTTTTAGTTACGAATTGAGCAATTAAATGTTTGTGCTACCCAGAGATGGCATGGAGGGAAATAGCTTTTCACTCTTTAGTGTTTTTCCCAAACAGAAACGGGTGCTTACTTGTGTCCTGCCTTTTCTTATATTAGTTGTGTTTATCTGAGTACATTAGAGAAATAAATCCACAGAAACTGAAATATGTTAAAGAGAGCTTTAGATAAAGGGAAAATACACTTGGAGAAAAAAATCCCAAACCAGTGCATCCAAAGTCTGCAAGTCCAACATTAGCCCATATGTCGCACCCCAAATCAAAATGTCCTCTCCATCTTAACAAACACATGCAGTGATGGTGTCTGCAGGTGGAATGAACTGTCCATCTGGTTTTCTGAGGTTGTTAACTCTTTACTGGAATTAAAAGCGCCTTTGGTGTGCCTAGAGCGGCAGGTGTTTGTAACCACTCAGAAACGAGGGCTCCATCTCCTTGTGCAGGACTACTCGTGATATATTATCTACGCCAATGCTGCTCCAAGGATGGTACATGGGCCCGTGATAAACTGTGACCTGTTTAAAATCTGTCCATTTGTAGCTAGGTACAGAAAGGAAGGTCAGAGTGCAGGTCCTAGCTATTTCCAATGCCAGTAATGTCATGTTAAGGGCAAAGCACGTTGCAGGGTTTCTAGACTAACGACACACTGAGTATGATGCAATACACCAATGAAATCTTATGCTAATCATGGAAACACTGTCAGGTAGTGGAGCACTAGTAAAGCAAGGCAGAATCTTGTCAGAGAGAGGGCCAGATGACGAACCCTTCTGGTCAGATTAAAGGGGAGGGCCAGTGACAAAGAGCCAGGTCGTTTGCAAGATGCATGGCATGGGGGCTGCAAAGATGGGTTCAAACATCAGAAAGATATAAGGGTGGCCCAGGACTGGCAAGCCATTCCTTGTCCTGTACATTGGGTTTGCTTTGAAGCAGACCAACTAGATAGCATCTACCAACAAGACCAACCGAGGAAGAGGAAGCCTCTATGATCCCAGAAACTGACATCACTAGGACGTGTCAGGAGACTTTTATAAAGGTAACCAATGGCCTGGCCCCTCATCACAGAAAGCTGGGGAAGCCCCATTATCCTGGTTTAACAGACGTTCCCCAGATGAATTAATGTCCACATGCCCATAGAAATGAGAAAATACCTATAGACATGATGGAAGGGAGGTTCACTCCGCTATGGGAATATGTTAATCTGTGCACTTTAGATGTTGAAACCTACAGACACGTGTATAAAAGAGAGTTGTAATTAAACATTAAATGCACATCAAGAAAACTTCCCTAAAAGATCTTTTTAATCTCATAAGCCCACCATTATCCCATAGGCCTCCCAGAATGCACACAGTCTTCAACCATCTATAAAAGAGATGGAATGAGGCTGACTGCTAGTAAAAGCCAAGTCAGAAAAAGCAAAATAATCTCATATTTGGTGGGCATCTGCATATAGCTGTGGAGCACCCAAAGCTGTTTCACGTAGATAATGTGGCTTCTGCTCAGATATTTCTGAGTGTACGTGAGGCTTGGAAGTAGTAGCGTTTAACTGGCTAAGGCATCATCTCACTATACTGAATTTCAAAATCAAGATGCTGGAGAACTTGCAAAGCTAAAGTGACCAATGCCTGAATCATTCTGCCCTTCAATTAACACCACCTGTGCATCTTGGACATTTGGCATGATAAGCTAACAATATCAGTGAGCATAACCTGTTGTGAAAAACAGGAAGATACAAAAAGCTCCATTGTTTAAAGTAATTATTGTATATGGGAACCTGCAGGATGTAAAATTTCCCATCAACAAGTGATGATGGGAAATGATAATGCTCTTTGACCCCCCATAAAACCCATATTGAGGCACTCTAAGTTAATGAAAAACATAAATCTGGGTGAGGCAACTCAGAAGGCAGCCTGTTTAACGCGACATTTTATGATTTCCTTCACATTCAAGTAGTTGAAAATCTAAGGCATGAGCTGAGAATAGTAAAACTGTTTGAGGTTCCATAATCGGTGCAGGGGAAACACCAGAATAATTGCCTCTTCCTTAATATACTTGAATCTGCTGGAGTTATATTTTGAGGTGAGATATGGAAAACTGTTTGAATGACAATAGTATGGAAGTAAAAGCAATTTTACACTGTGAGAAGCTCAAGTGTTTTCATTGGAATCAGTTGTCTGAATGACACCCACCTGGAGTTTTTTTTTTTTTTCAGTTGTAGCTTTTGATTCTGTCTCTTCTCTTCTGCAGGCTAGGTTTCCAGGTTATTGACTGCTCTTTCTAGACTTTTGACAAACTCTTAGTCCGCAGGTTTAAGGTCTGGTGCTGGCTGAAGCTTGGACTATGAGAGGGATAGGGACACAGAATCAAATTGTTTATTCAGATGTTCTATGTTTCCTAGCGTAGAAGTCAGACAGAACAGTCTGGTTTCTCTATTTGCCATCTGCTTGGGACTAGTTTTGGCTGTAGGAGAAGAATGATAGGGATAAGAGTGATGCAAACAGAAGCAAGTATCTTTAATATTTTGATGCCTTCAGACTCCAGTCTGGTCACTGATCCTTTCTGGGGACTTTATATGCAGTCTCCCCTGACTCCAAAACAGTTCTGAGGAGTCGGTGATTGTGACTAAGTAGGAGGGCTCACTGCCTAGATATCACACTTCGTAGGTCTGCATGAGGGCTATTCCACCTCAAGCGGTGTCTCAGTGTGCCTCAATCAGTGTTTCCACCCAAATGCCTAGGATTCTGATGTTCCCAGTACCCTGTGTCCTGCAGTCCCTTTTACTCAATAACCATGGTGTTTATACTTTTTAACCACCTTTTCATTTGTGGAGATCAAAAAAAATTTTGTTAATAAATAATGTGGTTTATGGAAAATGAAAAAATAAGCCATTAAAAATATTTGGCTAACAAAAATAATGCCAGTTTCCAAGGAAATGTCTGGATAGGCTGAGTAGGCAGTAATAGAGCCAGCTCAAAGTTGGCAGACAAGCACTTGCTTCATTGAATGTGTGTTACTATCTATAGTGTTGTAAATAAATTGGCTTCATGAAACAGGTTCCTGGAAGGTCCCCAAATCACTATTCCAAGGACTGAAAACATACTTTTCCCCATTCCATTTAGCCTTCAGATCATTCAAGGTTTTAAAAAACAGGTCTATTTAACATTCAGTTCATCAGCCCACAACTCAATTGGCTCATATCAGTTCAAAGACCCAGAAAACACAATCTCTGAGGTGTGCTGTATTATGGTTATGATGAGCTGCATTATGACCATCTGCCTCTCTTTCTTTTTTGTAGAAAGTTTACCATAAGTAGTATGCACTCATGCTATGCCACACACCTCTGATGCAACTGTAGCTCTAAGTATATATCCAATGTATTCAAGGCCCACAGACTGGTGACGGTGAAATATGTAAAGCCAGGGTGTAGGATTCCCCCATCTTAAGATTTTTTACTTTTTTTAATATTAACACAGACACAAAGCATTTGTTTCTCTTGTTAGTTTTTTACAATTTTTAAAAAGCTTCTCAGTTACTGTTTTGTTGGGGATTTCATATTTTGTGTTTGTTTTTATTTTTTAACTCTTTTGTATAAGTAGGGGATTTTTAGGGAAATATGCACTTTATGGAATAAATTTTAAGAACCAAATGTATTTTAATTTAAATAAATTAACAGATCTTTGATTTTATAGCTGAATCTCCGATTGTATATTTGCAGAGCCGACGTAAAAGGATGAAAGAAAATTCTATCAAGAATGTTACTTTTGACTTCAAAGCCTTCTTAATAAAATCTTTTAACTACCTGTGGAAAAAAATAAGAAAAGCAAAGCAAGAATCATGAGGAATTTGACTTCGGTCAGGACTGCCTCATGACAGAATCGTCAGGATGGGGTCTGTCATAACACAGGACTGAGTACCTTTCATCCAAACAGTTACTGTGGGGTAGATTCCAAGTCATGGAGCTACCAGGTGTGCAGAGCCAAACTGAACCGTGTGAGATAGGGGCTGCAAGGCTGTGTGTGGGTTCAAAAGCAGACCACCAGGTCTGTCTTCTGAGGTACCAACATATGGGCTCAGATGAATGTTTTAGTTATGAATTGAGCAATATAATGTTTGTGCCACCCAGAGGTGGCATGGAGGGAAATAGCTTTTCACACTTTAGTGTTTTTCCCAAACGGAAACGGGTGCTTACTTGTGTCCTGCCTTTTCTTATATTAGTTGTGTTAATCTGAGTACATTAGAGAAATAAATCCACAGAAACTGAAATATATTAAAGAGAGCTTTAGATAAAGGGAAAATAAACATGGAGAAAAAAATCCCAAACAAGTGCAGCCAAAGTCTACAAGTCCAACATTAGCCCATATGTCGCACCCCAATCCACAATGTCCTCTCCATCTTAACAAATACATGCAGTGATGGTGGCTGCAGGTGGAAAGAACTGCCCATTTGGTTTTCTGAGGTTGTTAACTATTTACTGGAATTAAAAGCGCCTTTCGTGTGCCTGGAGCGGCAGGTGTTTGTAACCACTCAGAAACGAGGGCTCCATCACCTTGTGCAGGACTACTCGTGATTTATTATCTACCCCAATGCTGCTCCAAAGGTGGTATATGGGCCGGTGATAAACTGTGACCTGTTTAAAATATGTCCATTTGTAGCTAAGTACAGAAAGGAAGGTCAGAGTGCAGGTCCCAGCTATTTCCAATGCCAGCAATGTCATGTAAAGGGCAAAGCACGCAGCAGGGTTTCTAGACTAACGACACACTGAGGATGACGTAATACACCAATGAAAATCTTATGCTAATCATGCAAACACTGTCATGTAGTGGAGCATTAGTAAAGCAAGGCAGAATCTTGTCAGAGAGAGTGCCAGATGAGGAACCCTTCTGGTCAGATTAAAGGGGAGGGCCAGTGACAAAGAGCCAGGCCGTTTGCAAGAATCATGGCCAATGGGGCTGCAAAGATGGGTTCAAACATCAGAAAGTTATAAGGGTGGCCCAGGACTACCAAGCCATTCCTTGTCCTGTACATTGGGTTTGCTTTGAAGCAGACCAACTAGATAGCATCTACCAACAAGACCAACCGAGGAAGAGGAAGCCTCTATGATCCCAGAAACTGACATCAGTAGGACGTGTCAGGAGACTTTTATAAAGGTAACCAATGGCCTGGCCCCTATCACAAAAAGCTGGGGAAGCACCATTGTCCTGGTTTAACAGATGTTCCCCAGATGAATTAATGTCCAGATGCCCATAGGAAGGAGAAAATACCTATACACATGACGGAAGGGAGGTTCACTCCAGTATGGGTATGTGTTAATCTGTGCACTTTAGATGTTGAAACCTACAGACACACGTGTATAAAAGAGAGTTGTAATTAAATATTAAATGCACATCAAGAAAACTTCCCTAAAAGATCTTTTTAATCTCATAAGCCCAACATTATCCCATAGGCCTCCCAGAATGCACACAGTCTTCAACCATCTATAAAAGAGATGGAATGAGGCTGACTGCTAGTAAAAGCCAAGTCAGAGAAAGCAAAATATTCTCATATTTGGTGGGCATCTGCATATAGCTGTGGAGCACCCAAAGCTGTTTCACGTAGATAATGTGGCTTCTGCTCAGATATTTCTGAGTGTACGTGAGGCTTGGAAGTAGTACCGTTTAACTGGCTAAGGCATCATCTCACTATACTGAATTTCAAAATCAAGATGCTGGAGAACTTGCAAAGCTAAAGTGACCAATGCCTGAATCATTCGGCCCTTCAATTAACACCACCTGTGCATCTTGGACATTTGGCATGATAAGCTAACAATATCAGTGAGCATAACCTGTTGTGAAAAACAGGAAGATACAAAAAGCTCCATTGTTTAAAGTAATTATTGTATATGGGAACCTGCAGGATGTAAAATTTCCCATCAACAAGTGATGATGGGAAATGATAATGCTCTTTGACCCCCCATAAAACCCATATTGAGGCACTCTAGATTAATGAAAAATATAAATCTGGGTGAGGCAACTCAGAATGCAGCCTGTTTAACGTGACATTTTATGATTTCCTTGACATTCAAGTAGTGGAAAATCTAAGGCATGAGCTGAGAATAATAAAGCTGTTTGAGGCTCCATAATCGGTGCAGGGGAAACACCAGAATAATTGCCTCTTCCTTAATATACTTGAATCTGCTGGAGTTATATTTGGAGGTGAGATATGGAAAACTGTTTGAATGACAATAGTATGGAAGTAAAAACAATTTTATACTGTGAGAAGCTCAAGTGTTTACATTGGAATCAGTTTTCTGAATGACACCCACCTGGAGGTTTTTTTTTTTTTTTTCAGTTGTAACTTTTGATTCTGTGTCTTCTCTTCTGCAGGCTAGGTTTCCAGGTTATTGACTACTCTTTCTAGACTTTTGACAAACTCTTAGTCCGCAGGTTTAAGGTCTGGTGCTGGCTGAAGCTTTGACTATGAGAGGGATAGGGACACAGAATCAAATTGTTTATTCAGATGTTCTATGTTTCCTAGCGTAGAAGTCAGACAGAACAGTCTGGTTTCTCTATTTGCCATCTGCTTGGGACTGAGTTTTGGCTGTAGGAGAAAATGATAGGGATAAGAGTGATGCAAACAGAAGCAAGTATCTTTAATATTTTGATGCCTTCAGACTCCAGCCTGGTCACTGATCCTTTCTGGAGACTTTATATGCTGTCTCCCATGACTCCAAAACAGTTCTGAGGAGTCGGTGATTGTGACTGAGTAGGAGGGCTCACTGCCTATATATCACACTTCGTAGGTCTGCATGAGGGCTATTCCACCTCAAGCGGTGTCTCAGTGTGCCTCAATCAGTGTTTCCACCCAAATGCCTAGGATTCTGATGTTCCCAGTACCCTGTGTCCTGCAGTCCCTTTTACTCAATAACCATGGTGTTTATACTTTTTAACCACCTTTTCATTTGTGGAGATCAAAAAAAATTTTGTTAATAAATAATGTGGTTTATGGAAAATGAAAAAATAAGCCATTAAAAATATTTGGCTAACAAAAATAATGCCAGTTTCCAAGGAAATGTCTGGATAGGCTGAGTAGGCAGTAATAGAGCCAGCTCAAAGTTGGCAAACAAGCACTTGCTTCATTGAATGTGTGTTACTATCTGTAGTGTTGTAAATAAATTGGCTTCATGAAACAGGTTCCTGGAAGGTCCCCAAATCACTATTCCAAGTATGAAAACATACTTTTCCCCATTCCATTTAGCCTTCAGATCATTCAAGGTTTTAAAAAACAGGTCTATTTAACATTCAGTTCATCAGCCCACAACTCAATTGGCTCATATCAGTTCAAAGACCCAGAAAACACAATCTCTGAGGTGTGCTGTATTATGGTTATGATGAGCTGCATTATGACCATCTGTCTCTCTTTCTTTTTTGTAGAAAGTTTACCATAAGTAGTATGCACTCATGCTATGACACACACCTCTGATGCAACTGTAGCTCTAAGTTTATATCCAATATATTCAAGGCCCACAGACTGATGACGGTGAAATATGTAAAGCCAGGGGGTAGGATTCCCCCATCTTAAGATTTTTTACTTTTTTAAAATATTAACACAGACACAAAGCATTTGTTTCTCTTGTTAGCTTTTTACAATTTTTAAAAAGCTTCTCAGTTACTATTTTGTTGGGGATTTCATATTTTGTGTTTGTTTTTATTTTTTAACTCTTTTGTATAAGTAGGGGATTTTTAGGAAAATAAGTACTTTATGGAATAAATTTTAAGAACCAAATGTATTTTAATTTAAATAAATTAACAGATCTTTGATTTTATAGCTGAATCACTGATTATATATTTGCAGAGCCGACTTAAAGGATGAAAGAAAATTCTATCAAGAGTGTTACTTTTGACTTCAAAGCCTTCTTAATAAAATCTTTTAACTACCTGTGGAAAAAAATTAGAAAAGCAAAGCAAGAATCATGAGGAATTTGACTTCGGTCAGGACTGCCTCATGACAGAATCGTCAGGGTGGGGCCTGTCATAACACAGGACTGAGTACCTTTCATCCAAACAGTTACTGTGGGGTAGATTTAGTCAGGGAGCTACCAGGTGTGCAGAGCCAAACTGAACCGTGTGAGATAGGGGCTGCAAGGCTGTGTGTGGGTTCAAAAGCAGACCACCAGGTCTGTCTTCTGAGGTACCAACATATGGGCTCAGATGAATGTTTTAGTTATGAATTGAGCAATATAATGTTTGTGCCACCCAGAGGTGGCATGGAGGGAAATAGCTTTTCACACTTTAGTGTTTTTCCCAAACGGAAACGGGTGCTTACTTGTGTCCTGCCTTTTCTTATATTAGTTGTGTTAATCTGAGTACATTAGAGAAATAAATCCACAGAAACTGAAATATATTAAAGAGAGCTTTAGATAAAGGGAAAATAAACATGGAGAAAAAAATCCCAAACCAGTGCAGCCAAAGTCTACAAGTCCAACATTAGCCCATATGTCGCACACCAATCCACAATGTCCTCTCCATCTTAACAAATACATGCAGTGATGGTGGCTGCAGGTGGAAAGAACTGCCCATTTGTTTTTCTGAGGTTGTTAACTATTTACTGGAATTAAAAGCGCCTTTCGTGTGCCTGGAGCGGCAGGTGTTTGTAACCACTCAGAAACGAGGGCTCCATCTCCTTGTGCAGGACTACTCGTGATTTATTATCTACCCCAATGCTGCTCCAAGGGTGGTATATGGGCCGGTGATAAACTGTGACCTGTTTAAAATATGTCCATTTGTAGCTAGGTACAGAAAGGAAGGTCAGAGTGCAGGTCCCAGCTATTTCCAATGCCAGCAATGTCATGTAAAGGGCAAAGCACGCAGCAGGGTTTCTAGACTAACGACACACTGAGGATGACGTAATACACCAATGAAAATCTTATGCTAATCATGCAAACACTGTCAGTTAGTGGAGCACTAGTAAAGCAAGGAAGAATCTTGTCAGAGAGAGGGCCAGATGACGAACCCTTCTGGTCAGATTAAAGGGGAGGGCCAGTGACAAAGAGCCAGGCCGTTTGCAAGAATCATGGCCATGGGGGCTGCAAAGATGGGATCAAACATCAGAAAGTTATAAGGGTGGCCCAGGACTACCAAGCCATTCCTTGTCCTGTACATTGGGTTTGCTTTGAAGCAGACCAACTAGATAGCATCTACCAACAAGACCAAACGAGGAAGAGGAAGCCTCTATGATCCCAGAAACTGACATAAGTAGGACGTGTCAGGAGACTTTTATAAAGGTAACCAATGGCCTGGCCCCTATCACAAAAAGCTGGGGAAGCACCATTGTCCTGGTTTAACAGATGTTCCCCAGATGAATTAATGTCCAGATGCCCATAGGAAGGAGAAAATACCTGTAGACATGACGGAAGGGAGGTTCACTCCACTATGGGTATGTGTTAATCTGTGCACTTTAGATGTTGAAACCTACAGACACACGTGTATAAAAGAGAGTTGTATTAAACATTAAATGCACATCAAGAAAACTTCCCTAAAAGATCCTTTTAATCTCATAAGCCCACCATTATCCCATAGGCTTCCCAGAATGCACACAGTCTTCAACCATCTACAAAAGAGATGGAATGAGGCTGATTGCTAGTAAAAGCCGAGGCAGAGAAAGCAAAATAATCTCATATTTGGTGGGCATCTGCATATAGCTGTGGAGCACCCAAAGCTGTTTCACGTAGATAATGTGGCTTCTGCTCAGATATTTCTGAGTGTACGTGAGGCTTGGAAGTAGTACCGTTTAACTGGCTAAGGCATCATCTCACTATACTGAATTTCAAAATCAAGATGCTGGAGAACTTGCAAAGCTAAAGTGACCAATGCCTAAATCATTCAGCCCTTCAATTAAAACCACCTGTGCATCTTGGACATTTGGCATGATAAGCTAACAATATCAGTGAGCATAGCCTGTTGTGAAAAACAGGAAGATACAAAAAGGTCCATTGTTTAAGGTAATTATTGTATATGGGAACCTGCAGGATGTAAAATTTCCCATCAACAAATGATGATGGGAAATGATAATGCTCTTTTACCCCCCCAAAAAAACCCATATTGAGGCACTCTAGATTTATGAAAAACATAAATCTGGGTGAGGCAACTCAGAAGGCAGCATGTTCATCGCCACATTTTATGATTTCCTTCACATTCAAGTAGTTGAAAATCTAAGGCATGAGCTGAGAATAGTAAAGCTGTTTGAGGCTCCATAATCGGTGCAGGGGAAACACCAGAATAATTGCCTCTTCCTTAATATACTTGAATCTGCTGGAGTTACATTTGGAGGTGAGATATTGGAAACTGTTTGAATTACAATAGCATGGAAGTAAAAGCAATTTTACACTGTGAGAAGCTCAAGTGTTTTTATTGGAATCGGTTGTCTGAATGACACCCACATGGAGCTTTTTTTTTTTTTTTTCAGTTGTAGCTTTTGATTCTGTGTCTTCTCTTCTGAAGGCTAGGTTTCCAGGTTATTGACTGCTCTTTCTAGACTTTGACAAACTCTTAGTCCGCAGGTTTAAGGTCTGATGCTGGCTGAAGCTTTGACTATGAGAGGGATAGGGACACAGAATCAAATTGTTTATTCAGATGGTCTATGTGTCCTAACGTGTAAGTCAGACAGAACAGTCTCTTTACTGTAGTTGCATCTGCCTGGGACTGAGTTTTGGCTGTAGGAGAAGAATGATAGGGATAAAAGTGATGCAAACAGAAGCAAGTATCTTTAATATTTTCATGCCTTCAGACTCCAGCCTGGTCACTGATCCTTTCTGGGGACTTTATATGCAGTCTCCCCTGACTCCAAAACAGTTCTGAGGAGTCGGTGATTGTGACTGAGTAGGAGGGCTCACTGCCTAGATATCACACTTCGTAGGTCTGCATGAGGGCTAATCCACTTCAAGCGGTGTCTCAGTGTGCCTCAAGCAGTGTTTTTACCCAAATCCCTAGGCTTCTGAAGTTCCCAGTACCCTGTGATCTGCAGTCCCTTTTACTCAATAACCCTGGTGTTTATCCTTTTTAACCACCTTTTCATTTGTGGAGATTAAAAACAAATTTGCTATTAAATAATGTGGTTTATGGAAAATGAAAAAATAAGCCATTACAAACGTATCTGGCTAACAAAAATAATGCCAGTTTGCAAGGAAATGTCTGGATAGGCTGAGTAGGCAGTAATAGAGCCGGCTCAAAGTTGGCAGCCAAGCACTTGCTTCATTGAATGTGTGTTACTATCCACAGTTTTGGAAATAAATTGGCGTCATGAAACAGGTTCCTGATAGGTCCACAAATTACTATTCCAAGGATTGAAACCATACTTTTCCCCACTCCATTTAACCTTCCAGATCATTCAAGCTTTTAAAAAAAAGGTCAATTTCACATTCAGTTCATCAGTCCACAACTCAATTGGCTCATATCAGTTCAAAAACCCAGAAAACACAATCTCTGAGGTGTGCTGTATTATAGTTATGATGAGCTGCATTATGACCATCTGCCTCTCTCTCTTTTTTTTTAGAAAGTTTACCATAAGTAGCATGCACTCATGCTATGCCACACAGCTCTGATGCCATTGTAGCTGTAAGTTTATATCCAATGTATTCAAGGCCCACACACTGATGACGGTGAGATATGGAAAGCCAGGGTTTAGGATTCCCCCATCCTAAGATTTTTCACTTTTTTTTAATATTAACACAGACACAAAACATTGGTTTCTCTTGTTAGGTTTTTACAATTTTTAAAAAGCTGCTCAGTTACTGTTTTCTTGGGGATTTCATATTTTGTGTTTGTTTTTATTTTTTACCTCTTTTGTATAAGTAGGGAATGTATTTGGAAATATGTACTTTATGGAATAAATTTTAAGAACCAAAATGTATTTTAATTTAAATAAATTAAGAGAACTTTGATCTTACATCTGAATCACTGATTATATATTTGCAGAGCCGACTTAAAGGATGAAAGAAAATTCTATTAAGAGTATTACTTTTGACTTCAAAACCTTCTTAATAAAGTCTTTTAACTACCTGTGGAAAAAAATAAGAAAAGCAAAGCAAGAATCATGATGTATTTGACTTCGGTCAGGACTGCCTCTTGACAGAATCGTCAGGATGGGGCCTTTCATAACACAGGACTGAGTACCTTTCATCCAAACAGTTACTGTGGGGTAGATTCCAAGTCATGGAACTACCAGGTGTGCAGAGCCAAACTGAACCGTGTGAGATAGGGGCTGCAAGGCTGTGTGTGGGTTCAAAAACAGACCACCAGGTCTGTCTTCTGAGGTACCAACATATGGGTTCAGATGATCGTTTTAGTTACGAATTGAGCAATTAAATGTTTGTGCTACCCAGAGATGGCATGGAGGGAAATAGCTTTTCACTCTTTAGTGTTTTTCCCAAACAGAAACGGGTGCTTACTTGTGTCCTGCCTTTTCTTATATTAGTTGTGTTAATCTGAGTACATTAGAGAAATAAATCCACAGAAACTGAAATATATTAAAGAGAGCTTTAGATAAAGGTAAAATAAACATGGAGAAAAAAATCCCAAACCAGTGCATCCAAAGTCTACAAGTCCAACATTAGCCCATATGTCGCACCCCAATCCACAATGTCCTCTCCTTCTTAACAAACACATGCAGTGATGGTGGCTGCAGGTGGAAAGAACTGCCCATCTGGTTTTCTGAGGTTGTTAACTCTTTACTGGAATTAAAAGCGCCTTTTGTGCGCCTGGAGCGGCTGGTGTTTGTAACCACTCAGAAACGAGGGCTCCATCTCCCTGTGCAGGACTACTCATAATTTATTTTCAACCCCAATGCTGTTCCAAGGATGGTACATGGGCCGGTGATAAACTGTGACCCGTTAAAAATATGTCCATTTGTAGCTAGGTACAGAAAGGAAGGTCAGAGTGCAGGTCCCAGCTATTTCCAATGCCAGCAATTTCATGTAAAGGGCAAAGCACGCTGGAGGGTTTCTAGACTAAGGACACACTGAGGATGACGAAATACACCAATGAAAATCTTATGCTAATCATGGAAACACTGTCAGGTAGTGGAGGACTAGTAAACCAAGCCAGAACATTGTCAGAGAGAGGGCCAGATGACGAACCCTTCTGGTCAGATTTAAGGGGAGGGCCAGTGACAAAGAGCCAGGTCGTTTGCATGACGCATGAAAACGGAGGGTGCAAAGATGGGTTCAAACAGCAGAAAGATGTGAGGGGGGCCCAGGACTGCGAAGCGTTTTCTTTTCCTGAACATTGTGGTTGCTTTGAAGCAGACCAACTGGATAGCACCACCAACAAGACCAACCGAGGAAGTGTAAGCCTCTAGGATTCCAGAAACAGACATAACTAGGACATATCTGGAGACTTTTATAGGTAACCAATGGCCTGGCCTATCATCACAGAAAGCTGGCGAATCACATTGTCCAGGTTTTCCAGAAGTTCCCGAGATGAATTACTGTCTAGCTGCCCATAGTAAGGAGAAATACCAAGAGACATAACGGAAGGGAGGTTTTCTCTGCTATGAGAATGTGTTAATCTGTGCACTTTAGATGTTGAAACCTACAGACACACGTGTATAAAAGAGAGTTGTATTAAATATTAAATGCACATCAAGAAAACTTCCCTACAAGATCTTTTTAATCTCATGAGCCCACCATTATCACATAGTCCCCCCAGAATGCACACAGTCTTCAACCATCTACAAAAGAGATGGAATGAGGCTGACTGCTAGTAAAAGCCAAGACAGAGAAAGCAAAATAATCTCATATTTGGTGGGCATCTGCATATAGCTGTGGAGCACCCAAAGCTGTTTCACGTAGATAATGTGGCTTCTGTCAGATATTTCTGAGTGTACGTGAGGCTTGGAAGCAGTAGGGTTTAACTGGCTAAGGCATCATCTCACTATACTGAATTTCAAAATCAAGATGCTGGAGAACTTGCAAAGCTAAAGTGACCAATGCCTGAATCATTCAGCCCTTCAATTAACACCACTTGTGCGTCTTGGACATTTGGCATGATAAATTACAATATCAGTGAGCATAAACTGTTGTGAAAAACAGGAAGATACAAAAAGCTCCATTTTTAATGTAATTATTTTATACGGGAACCTGCAGGATGTAAAATTTCCCATCAACAACTGATGATGGGAAATGATAATGCTCTATGACCCCCCCCTCCAAAAACCATATTGAGGCACTCTAGAAATGAAAAACATAAATCTGGCTGAGGAAACACAAAAGGAAGCCTGTGAAACACGGCATTTTATGATTTCCTTCACATTCAAGTAGTTGAAATTTAAGGCATGAGCTGAGAATAGTGAAACTGTTTGAGGCACCATAATCGGTGCAGGGGAAACACCAGAATAATTGCCTCTTCCTTAATATACTTGAATCTGCTGGAGTTACATTTGGAGGTGAGATATTGGAAACTGTTTGAATTACAATAGCATGGAAGTAAAAGCAATTTTACACTGTGAGAAGCTCAAGTGTTTTTATTGGAATCGGTTGTCTGAATGACACCCACATGGAGCTTTTTTTTTTTTTTCAGTTGTAGCTTTTGATTCTGTGTCTTCTCTTCTGAAGGCTAGATTTCCAGGTTATTGACTGCTCTTTCTAGACTTTGACAAACTCTTAGTCCGCAGGTTTAAGGTCTGATGCTGGCTGAAGCTTTGACTATGAGAGGGATAGGGACACAGAATCAAATTGTTTATTCAGATGGTCTATGTGTCCTAACGTGTAAGTCAGACAGAACAGTCTCTTTACTGTAGTTGCATCTGCCTGGGACTGAGTTTTGGCTGTAGGAGAAGAATGATAGGGATAAAAGTGATGCAAACAGAAGCAAGTATCTTTAATATTTTCATGCCTTCAGACTCCAGCCTGGTCACTGATCCTTTCTGGGGACTTTATATGCAGTCTCCCCTGACTCCAAAACAGTTCTGAGGAGTCGGTGATTGTGACTGAGTAGGAGGGCTCACTGCCTAGATATCACACTTCGTAGGTCTGCATGAGGGCTAATCCACTTCAAGCGGTGTCTCAGTGTGCCTCAAGCAGTGTTTTTACCCAAATCCCTAGGCTTCTGAAGTTCCCAGTACCCTGTGATCTGCAGTCCCTTTTACTCAATAACCCTGGTGTTTATCCTTTTTAACCACCTTTTCATTTGTGGAGATTAAAAACAAATTTGCTATTAAATAATGTGGTTTATGGAAAATGAAAAAATAAGCCATTACAAACGTATCTGGCTAACAAAAATAATGCCAGTTTGCAAGGAAATGTCTGGATAGGCTGAGTAGGCAGTAATAGAGCCGGCTCAAAGTTGGCAGCCAAGCACTTGCTTCATTGAATGTGTGTTACTATCCACAGTTTTGGAAATAAATTGGCGTCATGAAACAGGTTCCTGATAGGTCCACAAATTACTATTCCAAGGATTGAAACCATACTTTTCCCCACTCCATTTAACCTTCCAGATCATTCAAGCTTTTAAAAAAAAGGTCAATTTCACATTCAGTTCATCAGTCCACAACTCAATTGGCTCATATCAGTTCAAAAACCCAGAAAACACAATCTCTGAGGTGTGCTGTATTATAGTTATGATGAGCTGCATTATGACCATCTGCCTCTCTCTCTTTTTTTTTAGAAAGTTTACCATAAGTAGCATGCACTCATGCTATGCCACACAGCTCTGATGCCATTGTAGCTGTAAGTTTATATCCAATGTATTCAAGGCCCACACACTGATGACGGTGAGATATGGAAAGCCAGGGTTTAGGATTCCCCCATCCTAAGATTTTTCACTTTTTTTTAATATTAACACAGACACAAAACATTGGTTTCTCTTGTTAGGTTTTTACAATTTTTAAAAAGCTGCTCAGTTACTGTTTTCTTGGGGATTTCATATTTTGTGTTTGTTTTTATTTTTTACCTCTTTTGTATAAGTAGGGAATGTATTTGGAAATATGTACTTTATGGAATAAATTTTAAGAACCAAAATGTATTTTAATTTAAATAAATTAAGAGAACTTTGATCTTACATCTGAATCACTGATTATATATTTGCAGAGCCGACTTAAAGGATGAAAGAAAATTCTATTAAGAGTATTACTTTTGACTTCAAAACCTTCTTAATAAAGTCTTTTAACTACCTGTGGAAAAAAATAAGAAAAGCAAAGCAAGAATCATGATGTATTTGACTTCGGTCAGGACTGCCTCTTGACAGAATCGTCAGGATGGGGCCTTTCATAACACAGGACTGAGTACCTTTCATCCAAACAGTTACTGTGGGGTAGATTCCAAGTCATGGAACTACCAGGTGTGCAGAGCCAAACTGAACCGTGTGAGATAGGGGCTGCAAGGCTGTGTGTGGGTTCAAAAACAGACCACCAGGTCTGTCTTCTGAGGTACCAACATATGGGTTCAGATGATCGTTTTAGTTACGAATTGAGCAATTAAATGTTTGTGCTACCCAGAGATGGCATGGAGGGAAATAGCTTTTCACTCTTTAGTGTTTTTCCCAAACAGAAACGGGTGCTTACTTGTGTCCTGCCTTTTCTTATATTAGTTGTGTTAATCTGAGTACATTAGAGAAATAAATCCACAGAAACTGAAATATATTAAAGAGAGCTTTAGATAAAGGTAAAATAAACATGGAGAAAAAAATCCCAAACCAGTGCATCCAAAGTCTACAAGTCCAACATTAGCCCATATGTCGCACCCCAATCCACAATGTCCTCTCCTTCTTAACAAACACATGCAGTGATGGTGGCTGCAGGTGGAAAGAACTGCCCATCTGGTTTTCTGAGGTTGTTAACTCTTTACTGGAATTAAAAGCGCCTTTTGTGCGCCTGGAGCGGCTGGTGTTTGTAACCACTCAGAAACGAGGGCTCCATCTCCTTGTGCAGGACTACTCATAATTTATTTTCAACCCCAATGCTGTTCCAAGGATGGTACATGGGCCGGTGATAAACTGTGACCCGTTAAAAATATGTCCATTTGTAGCTAGGTACAGAAAGGAAGGTCAGAGTGCAGGTCCCAGCTATTTCCAATGCCAGCAATTTCATGTAAAGGGCAAAGCACGCTGGAGGGTTTCTAGACTAAGGACACACTGAGGATGACGAAATACACCAATGAAAATCTTATGCTAATCATGGAAACACTGTCAGGTAGTGGAGGACTAGTAAACCAAGCCAGAACATTGTCAGAGAGAGGGCCAGATGACGAACCCTTCTGGTCAGATTTAAGGGGAGGGCCAGTGACAAAGAGCCAGGTCGTTTGCATGACGCATGAAAACGGAGGGTGCAAAGATGGGTTCAAACAGCAGAAAGATGTGAGGGGGGCCCAGGACTGCGAAGCGTTTTCTTTTCCTGAACATTGTGGTTGCTTTGAAGCAGACCAACTGGATAGCACCACCAACAAGACCAACCGAGGAAGTGTAAGCCTCTAGGATTCCAGAAACAGACATAACTAGGACATATCTGGAGACTTTTATAGGTAACCAATGGCCTGGCCTATCATCACAGAAAGCTGGCGAATCACATTGTCCAGGTTTTCCAGAAGTTCCCGAGATGAATTACTGTCTAGCTGCCCATAGTAAGGAGAAATACCAAGAGACATAACGGAAGGGAGGTTTTCTCTGCTATGAGAATGTGTTAATCTGTGCACTTTAGATGTTGAAACCTACAGACACACGTGTATAAAAGAGAGTTGTATTAAATATTAAATGCACATCAAGAAAACTTCCCTACAAGATCTTTTTAATCTCATGAGCCCACCATTATCACATAGTCCCCCCAGAATGCACACAGTCTTCAACCATCTACAAAAGAGATGGAATGAGGCTGACTGCTAGTAAAAGCCAAGACAGAGAAAGCAAAATAATCTCATATTTGGTGGGCATCTGCATATAGCTGTGGAGCACCCAAAGCTGTTTCACGTAGATAATGTGGCTTCTGTCAGATATTTCTGAGTGTACGTGAGGCTTGGAAGCAGTAGGGTTTAACTGGCTAAGGCATCATCTCACTATACTGAATTTCAAAATCAAGATGCTGGAGAACTTGCAAAGCTAAAGTGACCAATGCCTGAATCATTCAGCCCTTTAATTAACACCACTTGTGCGTCTTGGACATTTGGCATGATAAATTACAATATCAGTGAGCATAAACTGTTGTGAAAAACAGGAAGATACAAAAAGCTCCATTTTTAATGTAATTATTTTATACGGGAACCTGCAGGATGTAAAATTTCCCATCAACAACTGATGATGGGAAATGATAATGCTCTATGACCCCCCCCTCCAAAAACCATATTGAGGCACTCTAGAAATGAAAAACATAAATCTGGCTGAGGAAACACAAAAGGAAGCCTGTGAAACACGGCATTTTATGATTTCCTTCACATTCAAGTAGTTGAAATTTAAGGCATGAGCTGAGAATAGTGAAACTGTTTGAGGCACCATAATCGGTGCAGGGGAAACACCAGAATAATTGCCTCTTCCTTAATATACTTGAATCTGCTGGAGTTACATTTGGAGGTGAGATATGGGAAACTGTTTGAATTACAATAGCATGGAAGTAAAAGCAATTTTACAGTATGAGAAGCTCCAGTGTTTTCATTGGAATCGGTTGTCTGAATGACACCCACATGGAGCTTTTTTTTTTTTTCAGTTGTAGCTTTTGATTCTGTGTCTTCTCTTCTGCACGCTAGGTTCCCAGGTTATTGATTGCTCTTTCTAGACTTTTGACAAACTCTTAGTCTGCAGGTTTAAGGTCTGGTGCTGCCTGAAGCTTCGACTATGAGAGGGATAGGGACACAGAATCAAATTGTTTATTGAGATGGTCTATGTGTCTGAACGTAGAAGTCCGACAGAACAGTCTGGTTACTGTAGTTGCCATCTGCCTGGGACTGAATTTTGGCTGCATGAGAAGAATGATAGGGATAACAGTGATGCAAACAGAAGCAAGTATCTTTAATATTTTGATGCCTTCAGACTCCAGCCTGGACACTGATCCTTTCTGGTGACTTTATATGCAGTCTCCCCTGACTCCAAAACAGTTCTGAGGAGTCGTTGATTGTGACTGAGTAGGAGGGCTCACTGCCAAATATCACA
This sequence comes from Tenrec ecaudatus, assembly GCF_050624435.1. Lineage (NCBI taxonomy): Eukaryota > Metazoa > Chordata > Mammalia > Afrosoricida > Tenrecidae > Tenrec > Tenrec ecaudatus. The sequence goes on along the minus strand of NC_134533.1, from coordinate 133,734,999 downwards.
CTTCGTAGATCTGCATGAGGGCTATTCCACCTCAAGCGGTGTCTCAGTGTGCCTCAATCAGTGTTTCCACCCAAATCCCTAGGGTTCTGAAGTTCCCAGTACCCTGTGTCCAGCAGTCCCTTTTACTCAATAACCCTGGTGTTTATACTTTATAACCACTTTTTCATTTGTGGAGATAAAAATAAATTAGTTATTAAATAATGTGTTTTAAGGAAAATGAAAAAATAAGCCATTAGAAACTTATTTGCTAACAAAAATAATGCCAGTTTGCAAAGCAATGTCTTGAGAGGCTGAGTAGGCAGTAATAGAGCCGGCTCAAAGTTGGCAGCCAAGCACTTGCTTCATTGCATGTGTGTCACTTTAAACAGTATTGGAAGTAAATTGTTGCCATGAAACAGGTTCCTGAAAGGTCCGCAAATCACTATTCCAAGGATTGAAAACATACTTTTCCCCTTTCCATTTAGCCTTCCAAATCATTCAAGCTTTTAAAAAACAGGTCAATTTCACACTCAGTTCATCAGCCCACAACTCAATTGGCTCTTATCAGTTCAACGACCCAGAAAACACAATCTCTGAGTTGTGCTGTATTATAGTTATGATGAGCTGCATTATGACCATCTTCCTCTCTTTCTTTTTTTAGAAAGTTTACCATAAGTAGCATGCACTCGTGCTATACCACACACCTCTGATGCCAATATAGCTGTAAGTTTATATCCAATGTATTCAAGGCCCACAGAGTGATGACGGTGTGATATGTAAAACCAGGGGGTAGGATTACCCCATCCTAAGATTTTTCACTTATTTTTAATATTAACACAGACACAAAACATTGGTTTCTCTTGTTAGGTTTTTACAATTTTTAAAAAGCTGCTCAGTTACTGTAGTGTTGGGGTTTACATATTTTGTGTTTGTTTTTATTTTTTACCTCTTTTGTATAAGTAGGGAATTTATAGGGAAATATGTACTTTATGGAATAAATTTTAAGAAACAAAATGTATTTTAATTTCAATAAATTAACAGATCTTTGATCTTACAGCTGAATCACTGATTATATATTTGCAGAGCCGACTTAAAGGATGAAAGAAAATTCTATTAAGAGTATTACTTTTGACTTCAAAACCTTCTTAATAAAGTCTTTTAACTACCTGTGGAAAAAAATAAGAAAAGCAAAGCAAGAATCATGATGTATTTGACTTCGGTCAGGACTGCCTCTTGACAGAATCGTCAGGATGGGGCCTTTCATAACACAGGACTGAGTACCTTTCATCCAAACAGTTACTGTGGGGTAGATTCCAAGTCATGGAACTACCAGGTGTGCAGAGCCAAACTGAACCGTGTGAGATAGGGGCTGCAAGGCTGTGTGTGGGTTCAAAAACAGACCACCAGGTCTGTCTTCTGAGGTACCAACATATGGGTTCAGATGATCGTTTTAGTTACGAATTGAGCAATTAAATGTTTGTGCTACCCAGAGATGGCATGGAGGGAAATAGCTTTTCACTCTTTAGTGTTTTTCCCAAACAGAAACGGGTGCTTACTTGTGTCCTGCCTTTTCTTATATTAGTTGTGTTAATCTGAGTACATTAGAGAAATAAATCCACAGAAACTGAAATATATTAAAGAGAGCTTTAGATAAAGGTAAAATAAACATGGAGAAAAAAATCCCAAACCAGTGCATCCAAAGTCTACAAGTCCAACATTAGCCCATATGTCGCACCCCAATCCACAATGTCCTCTCCTTCTTAACAAACACATGCAGTGATGGTGGCTGCAGGTGGAAAGAACTGCCCATCTGGTTTTCTGAGGTTGTTAACTCTTTACTGGAATTAAAAGCGCCTTTTGTGCGCCTGGAGCGGCTGGTGTTTGTAACCACTCAGAAACGAGGGCTCCATCTCCTTGTGCAGGACTACTCATAATTTATTTTCAACCCCAATGCTGTTCCAAGGATGGTACATGGGCCGGTGATAAACTGTGACCCATTAAAAATATGTCCATTTGTAGCTAGGTACAGAAAGGAAGGTCAGAGTGCAGGTCCCAGCTATTTCCAATGCCAGCAATTTCATGTAAAGGGCAAAGCACGCTGGAGGGTTTCTAGACTAAGGACACACTGAGGATGACGAAATACACCAATGAAAATCTTATGCTAATCATGGAAACACTGTCAGGTAGTGGAGGACTAGTAAACCAAGCCAGAACATTGTCAGAGAGAGGGCCAGATGACGAACCCTTCTGGTCAGATTTAAGGGGAGGGCCAGTGACAAAGAGCCAGGTCGTTTGCATGACGCATGAAAACGGAGGGTGCAAAGATGGGTTCAAACAGCAGAAAGATGTGAGGGGGGCCCAGGACTGCGAAGCGTTTTCTTTTCCTGAACATTGTGGTTGCTTTGAAGCAGACCAACTGGATAGCACCACCAACAAGACCAACCGAGGAAGTGTAAGCCTCTAGGATTCCAGAAACAGACATAACTAGGACATATCTGGAGACTTTTATAGGTAACCAATGGCCTGGCCTATCATCACAGAAAGCTGGCGAATCACATTGTCCAGGTTTTCCAGAAGTTCCCGAGATGAATTACTGTCTAGCTGCCCATAGTAAGGAGAAATACCAAGAGACATAACGGAAGGGAGGTTTTCTCTGCTATGAGAATGTGTTAATCTGTGCACTTTAGATGTTGAAACCTACAGACACACGTGTATAAAAGAGAGTTGTATTAAATATTAAATGCACATCAAGAAAACTTCCCTACAAGATCTTTTTAATCTCATGAGCCCACCATTATCACATAGTCCCCCCAGAATGCACACAGTCTTCAACCATCTACAAAAGAGATGGAATGAGGCTGACTGCTAGTAAAAGCCAAGACAGAGAAAGCAAAATAATCTCATATTTGGTGGGCATCTGCATATAGCTGTGGAGCACCCAAAGCTGTTTCACGTAGATAATGTGGCTTCTGTCAGATATTTCTGAGTGTACGTGAGGCTTGGAAGCAGTAGGGTTTAACTGGCTAAGGCATCATCTCACTATACTGAATTTCAAAATCAAGATGCTGGAGAACTTGCAAAGCTAAAGTGACCAATGCCTGAATCATTCAGCCCTTCAATTAACACCACTTGTGCGTCTTGGACATTTGGCATGATAAATTACAATATCAGTGAGCATAAACTGTTGTGAAAAACAGGAAGATACAAAAAGCTCCATTTTTAATGTAATTATTTTATACGGGAACCTGCAGGATGTAAAATTTCCCATCAACAACTGATGATGGGAAATGATAATGCTCTATGACCCCCCCCCTCCAAAAACCATATTGAGGCACTCTAGAAATGAAAAACATAAATCTGGCTGAGGAAACACAAAAGGAAGCCTGTGAAACACGGCATTTTATGATTTCCTTCACATTCAAGTAGTTGAAATTTAAGGCATGAGCTGAGAATAGTGAAACTGTTTGAGGCACCATAATCGGTGCAGGGGAAACACCAGAATAATTGCCTCTTCCTTAATATACTTGAATCTGCTGGAGTTACATTTGGAGGTGAGATATGGGAAACTGTTTGAATTACAATAGCATGGAAGTAAAAGCAATTTTACAGTATGAGAAGCTCCAGTGTTTTCATTGGAATCGGTTGTCTGAATGACACCCACATGGAGCTTTTTTTTTTTTTCAGTTGTAGCTTTTGATTCTGTGTCTTCTCTTCTGCACGCTAGGTTCCCAGGTTATTGATTGCTCTTTCTAGACTTTTGACAAACTCTTAGTCTGCAGGTTTAAGGTCTGGTGCTGCCTGAAGCTTCGACTATGAGAGGGATAGGGACACAGAATCAAATTGTTTATTGAGATGGTCTATGTGTCTGAACGTAGAAGTCCGACAGAACAGTCTGGTTACTGTAGTTGCCATCTGCCTGGGACTGAATTTTGGCTGCATGAGAAGAATGATAGGGATAACAGTGATGCAAACAGAAGCAAGTATCTTTAATATTTTGATGCCTTCAGACTCCAGCCTGGACACTGATCCTTTCTGGTGACTTTATATGCAGTCTCCCCTGACTCCAAAACAGTTCTGAGGAGTCGTTGATTGTGACTGAGTAGGAGGGCTCACTGCCAAATATCACACTTCGTAGATCTGCATGAGGGCTATTCCACCTCAAGCGGTGTCTCAGTGTGCCTCAATCAGTGTTTCCACCCAAATCCCTAGGGTTCTGAAGTTCCCAGTACCCTGTGTCCAGCAGTCCCTTTTACTCAATAACCCTGGTGTTTATACTTTATAACCACTTTTTCATTTGTGGAGATAAAAATAAATTAGTTATTAAATAATGTGTTTTAAGGAAAATGAAAAAATAAGCCATTAGAAACTTATTTGCTAACAAAAATAATGCCAGTTTGCAAAGCAATGTCTTGAGAGGCTGAGTAGGCAGTAATAGAGCCGGCTCAAAGTTGGCAGCCAAGCACTTGCTTCATTGCATGTGTGTCACTTTAAACAGTATTGGAAGTAAATTGTTGCCATGAAACAGGTTCCTGAAAGGTCCGCAAATCACTATTCCAAGGATTGAAAACATACTTTTCCCCTTTCCATTTAGCCTTCCAAATCATTCAAGCTTTTAAAAAACAGGTCAATTTCACACTCAGTTCATCAGCCCACAACTCAATTGGCTCTTATCAGTTCAACGACCCAGAAAACACAATCTCTGAGTTGTGCTGTATTATAGTTATGATGAGCTGCATTATGACCATCTTCCTCTCTTTCTTTTTTTAGAAAGTTTACCATAAGTAGCATGCACTCGTGCTATACCACACACCTCTGATGCCAATATAGCTGTAAGTTTATATCCAATGTATTCAAGGCCCACAGAGTGATGACGGTGTGATATGTAAAACCAGGGGGTAGGATTACCCCATCCTAAGATTTTTCACTTATTTTTAATATTAACACAGACACAAAACATTGGTTTCTCTTGTTAGGTTTTTACAATTTTTAAAAAGCTGCTCAGTTACTGTAGTGTTGGGGTTTACATATTTTGTGTTTGTTTTTATTTTTTACCTCTTTTGTATAAGTAGGGAATTTATAGGGAAATATGTACTTTATGGAATAAATTTTAAGAAACAAAATGTATTTTAATTTCAATAAATTAACAGATCTTTGATCTTACAGCTGAATCACTGATTATATATTTGCAGAGCCGACTTAAAGGATGAAAGAAAATTCTATTAAGAGTGTTACTTTTGACCTCAAAGCCTTCTTAATAATGTCTTTTAACTACCTGTGGAAAAAAATAAGAAAAGCAAAGCAAGAATCATGATGTATTTGACTTTGGTCAGGACTGCCTCATGACAGCATCGTCAGGATGGGCCTGTCATAACACAGGACTGAGTACCTTTCATCCAAACAGTTACTGTGGGATTGATTCCAAGTCATGGTACTACCAGGTGTGCAGAGCCAAACTGAACCGTGTGAGATAGGGGCTGCAAGGCTGTGTGGTTCAAAAACAGACCACCAGGTCTGTCTTCTGAGGTAACAACATATGGGCTCAGATGAATGTATTAGTTATGAATTGAGCACTTAACAGTTTGTGCCAACCAGAGATGGCATGGAGGAAAATAGCTTTACACTGTGTAGTGTTTTTCCCAAACGGAAATGGGTGCTTACTTGTGTGTTGCCTTTTCTTATATTAGTTGTGTTATTCTGAGTACATTAGAGAGATAAATCCATAGAAAATGCTATGTAGAAAAGAGAGCTTTAGATAAAGGGAAAATGCACATGGAGAAAAATATCCCAAACCAGTGCAGCCAAAGTCTACAAGTCCAACATTAGCCCATATGTCCCACCCCAATCCACAATGTCCTCTCCATCTTAACAAACAAATGCAGGGATGGTGGCTGCAGGTGGAAAGAACTGCCCATCTGATTTTCTGAGGTTGTTAACTCTTTACTGGAATTAAAAGCGCCTTTTGTGCGCCCGGAGCGGCTGGAGTTTGTAACCACTCAAAACGAGGGTTCCATATCCTTGTGCAGGACTACACGTGATTTATTTTCTACCCAATGCTGTTCCAAGGGTCGTACATGGGCCAGTGATAAACTGTGAATTGTTTCTAATATGTCCATTTGTAGCTAGGTACAGAAAGGAAGGTCAGAGTGCAGGTCCCAGCTATTTCCAATGCCAGCAATGTCATGTAACGGGCAATGCACGCAGCAGGGTTTCTAGACTAAGGACACACTGAGGATGATGAAATACACCAATGAAAATCTTATGCTAATCATGGAAACACTGTCAGGTAGTGGAGGACTAGTAAAGCAAGGCAGAATCTTGTCAGACAAAGGACCAGATGACGAACCATTCTGGTCAGGTTAAAGGGGAGGGCCAGTGACAAATGGCCAGGCCGTTTGCACGATGCATGGCCATGGGGGCTGTAAAGATGGGTTCAAACATCAGAAAGATATAAGGGTGGCCCAGGACTGGCAAGCCATTCCTTGTCCTGTACTTTGGGGTTGCTTTGAAGCAGACCAACTGGATAGCATCTACCAACAAGACCAACCGAGGAAGAGGAAGCCTCTATGATCCCAGAAACTGACATCACTAGGACGTGTCAGGAGACTTTTATAAAGGTAACCAATGGCCTGGCCCCTCATCACAGAAAGCTGGGGAAGCACCATTGTCCTTGTTTAACACACGTTCCCCAGATGAATTACTGTCCAGATGCCCATAGGAAGGAGAAATACCTATAGAAATGACGGAAGGGAGGTTAACTCCGCTATGGGAAAGTGTTAACGTGTGCACTTTAGATGTTCAAACCCACAGACACACGTGTATAAAAGAGAGTTGTAATTAAATATTAAATGCACATCAAGAAAACTTCCCTAAAAGATCTTTTTAATCTCATAAGCCCAACATTATCCAATAGGCACCCCAGAATCCACACAGTCTTCAAGCATCTACAAAAGAGATGGAATGAGGCTGACTGCTAGTAAAAGCCAAGTCAGAGAAAGCAAAATAATCTCATATTTGGTGGGCATCTGCATATAGCTGTGGAGCACCCAAAGGTGTTTCACGTAGATAATGAGGCTTCTGCTCAGATATTTCTGAGTGTACGTGAGGCTTGGAAGCAGTAGTCTTTATCTGGATAATGCATAATCTCACTATACTGAATTTCAAAATAATGATGCTGGAGAATTTGCAAAGCTAAAGTGACCAATGCCTGAATCATTCGGCCCTTCAATTAACACCACCTGTGCATCTTGGACATTTGGCATGATAAGCTAACAATATCAGTGATTATAACCTGTTGGAAAATCAGGATGATGCAGAAAGCTCCATTGTTTAATGTAATTATTGTATACGGGGACCGGAAAGATGTAAAATTTCCCATCAACAACTAATGATGGGAAATGATAATGCTCTTTGACCCCCCCAAAAACCCATATTGAGGCACTCTAGAAATAAAATACATAAATCTGGGTGAGGAAACACAAAAGGAAGCCTGTGAAACACAGCATTTTATGATTTCCTTCACATTCAAGTAGTTGAAATCTAAGGCATGAGCTGAGAATAGTAAAACTGTTTGAGCTCCATAATCGGGGCAGGGAAACACAAGAATAATTGCCTCTTCCTTAATATACTTGAATCTGCTGGAGTTACATTTGGAGGTGAGATATGGGAAACTGTTTGAATTACAATAGCATGGAAGTAAAAGCAATTTTACACTAGGAGAAGCTCAAGTGTTTTCATTGGAATCGGTTGTCTGAATGACACCCACCTGGAGCTTTTTTTTTTTTTTTTCAGTTGTAGCTTTTGATTCTGTGTCTTCTCTTCTGCAGGCTAGGTTTCCAGGTTATTGACTGCTCTTTCTAGACTTTTGACAAACTCTTAGTCTGCAGGTTTAAGGTCTGGTGCTGCCTGAAGCTTTGACTATGAGAGGGATAGGGACACAGAATCAAATTGTTTATTCAGATGGTCTATGTGTCCTAACGTGTAAGTCAGACAAAACAGTCTGGTTACTGTAGTTGCCATCTGCCTGGGACTGAGTTTTGGCGGTAGGAGAAGAATGATAGGGATAAAAGTGATGCAAACAGAAGCAAGTATCTTTAATATTTTCATGCCTTCAGACTCTAGCCTGGACACTGATCCGTTCTGGGGACTTTATATGCAGTCTCCCCTGACTCCAAACAGTTCAGAGGAGTCAGTGATTGTGACTGAGTAGGAGGGCTCCCTGCCTAGATATCACACTTCGTAGGTCTGCATGTGGGCTATTCCACCTCAAGCGGTGTCTCAGTGTGCCTCAATCAGTGTTTCCATCCAAATCCCTAGGCTTCTGAAGTTCCCAGTACCCTGTGTCCTACAGTCCCTTTTACTGAATAACCCTGGTGTTTATACTTTATAACCAACTTTTCATTTGTGGAGATCAAAAAAAGTTTGTTATGAAATAATGTGGTTTGTGGAAAATGAAAAAAATAATCCATTAGAAACTTATTTGCTAACAAAAAACAATGCCAGTTTGCAAGGAAATGTCTTGATAGGCTGAGTAGGCAGTAATAGAGCCGGCTCAAAGTTGGCAGTCAAGCACTTGCTTCATTGAATGTGTGTCACTTTAAACAGTGTTGGAAGTAAATTGATGTCATGAAACAGGTTCCTGAAAGGTCCCCAAATCCCTATTCCAAGGTTTGAAACCATACTTTTCCCCATTCCATTTAGCCTTCCAGATCATTCAAGCTTTTAAAAAACAGGTCAATTTCACACTCAGTTCATCAACCCACAACTCAATTGACTTATATCAGTCCAAAACCCAGAAAACACAATCTCTGAGGTGTGCTGTATTATAGGTATGATCAGCTGCATTATGACCACCTCCTCTCTTTCTTTTTTTAGAAAGTTTACCATAAGTAGCATGCACTCGTTCTATACCACACACCTCTGATGCCATTGTAGCTGTAAGTTTATATCCAATGTATTCAAGGCCCACAGACTGATGACGGTGAGAAATGTAAAACCAGGGGGTAGCATTCCCCCATCCTAAGATTTTTCACTTTTTTAAAATGTTAACACAGACACGAAACATTGGTTTCTCTTGTTAGTTTTTTACAATTTTTAAAAAGTTGCTCAGTAACTGTTTTCTTGGGGATTTCATATTTTGTGTTTGTTTTTTTTTTTTACCTCTTTTGTATAAGTAGGGAATGTATTGGGAAATATGTACTTTATGGAATAAATTTTAAGAACCAAAATGTTTTTTAATTTAAATAAATTAAGAGATCTTTGATCTTACAGCTGAATCACTGATTATATATTTGCAGAGCCGACTTAAAGGATGAAAGAAAATTCTATCAAGAGTGTTACTTTTGACTTCAAAACCTTCTTAATAAAGTGTTTTAACTACCTGTGGAAAAAAATAAGAAAAGCAAAGCAAGAATCATGATGTATTTGACTTCGGTCAGGACTGCCTCTTGACAGAATCGTCAGGATGGGGCCATTCATAAGACAGGACTGAGTACCTTTCATTCAAACAGTTACTGTGGGGTAGATTCCAAGTCATGGAACTACCAGGTGTGAAGAGCCAAACTGAACCGTGTGAGATAGGGGCTGCAAGTCTGTGTGTGGGTTCAAAAACAGACCACCAGGTCTGTCTTCTGAGGAACAACATATGGGCTCAGATGATCGTGTTAGGTACGGATTGTGCACTTAACAGCTTGTGCCAACCAGAGATGGCATGGAGGAAAATAGCTTTTCACTCTTTAGTGTTTTTCCCAAACGGAAACGGGTGCTTACTTGTGTCCCGCCTTTTCTTATATTAGTTGTGTTAGTCTGAGTACATTACAGAAATAAATCCACAGAAACTGAAATGTATAAAAGAGAGCTTTAGATAAAGGGAAAATGCACATGGAGAAAATAATCCCAAACCAGTGCAGCCAAAGCCTACAAGTCCAACATTAGCCCATATGTCCCACCCCAATCCACAATGTCCTCTCCATCTTAACAAACATATGCAGTGATGGTGGCTGCAGGTGGAAAGAACTGCCCATCTGGTTTTCTGAGGTTGTTAACTCTTTACTGGAATTAAAAGCGCCTTTTGTGCGCCTGGAGCGGCTGGTGTTTGTAACCACTCAGAAACGAGGGCTCCATCTCATTGTGCAGGACTACACAATGCTGCTGCAAGGGTGGTACATGGGTCCGTGATAAACTGTGACCTGTTTAAAATATGTCCATTTGTAGCTAGGTACAGAAAGGAAGGTCAGAGTGCAGGTCCCAGCTATTTCCAATGCCAGCAATGTCATGTAAAGGACAAAGCACGAAGCAGGGTTTCTAGACTAACGACACACTGAGGATGATGAAATACACCAATGAAAATCTTATGCTAATCATGGAAACAGTGTCAGGTAGTGGAGGACTAGTAAAGCAAGGCAGAATCTTGTCAGAGAGAGGGCCAGATGACGAACCATTCTGATCAGATTAAAGGGGAGGGCCAGTGAAAAATGGCCATGCCGTTTGCACGATGCATGGCCATGGGGGCTGTAAAGATGGGTTCAAATATCAGAAAGATATAAGGGTGGCCCAGGACTGGCAAGCCATTCCTTGTCCTGTACTTTGGGGTTGCTTTGAAGCAGACCAACTGGATAGCATCTACCAACAAGACCAACCGAGGAAGAGGAAGCCTCTATGTTACCAGAAACTGACATCACTAGGACGTGTCAGGAGACTTTTATAAAGGTAACCAATGGCCTGGCCCCTCATCACAGAAACCTGGGGAAGCACCATTGTCCTGGTTTAACAGACGTTCCCCAGATGAATTACTGTCCAGATGCCCATAGGAAGGAGAAATACCTATAGACATGATTGGAGGGAGGTTCACTCAGCTATGGGAATGTGTTAATCTGTGCACTTTAGATGTTGAAACCCACAGTCACACGTGTGTAAAAGAGAGTTGTAATTAAATATTAAATGCACATCAAGAAAACTTCCCTAAAAGATCTTTTTAATCTCATAAGCCCACCATTATCCAATAGGCACCCCAGAATCCACACAGTCTTCAACCATCTACAAAAGAGATGGAATGAGGCTGACTGCTAGTAAAAGCCAAGTCAGAGAAAGCAAAATAATCTCATATTTGGTGGGCATCTGCATATAGCTGTGGAGCACCCAAAGCTGTTTCACGTAGATAATGTGGATTCTGCTCAGATATTTCTGAGTGTACGTGAGGCTTGGAAGCATTAGCGTTTATCTGGGTAAGGCATCATCTAACTATACTGAATTTCAAAATCAAGATGCTGGAGAATTTGCAAAGCTAAAGTGACCAATGCCTGAATCTTTCGGCCCTTCAATTAACACCACCTGTGCATCTTGGACATTTGGCATGATAAGCTAACAATATCAGTGAGCATAACCTGTTGGGAAAATCAGGATGATACAGAAAGCTGCATTGTTTAATGTAATTATTGTATACGGGGACCTGCAAGATGTATAATTTCCCATCAACAACTGATGATGGGAAATGATAATGCTCTTTGACCCCCCCAAAAATCCATATTGAGGAACTCTAGAAAGGAAATACATAAATGTGGGTGAGGAAACACCAAAGGAAGCCTGTGAAACACAGCATTTTATGATTTCCTTCACATTCAAGTAGTTGAAATCTAAGGCATGAGCTGAGAATAGAAAAACTGTTTGAGACTCCATAATCATTTCAGGGGAAACACCAGAATAATTGCCTCTTCCTTAATATACTTGAATCTGCTGGAGTTACATTTGGAGGTGAGACTTGGGAAACTGTTTGAATTACAATAGCATGGAAGTAAAAGCAATTTTACAGTATGAGAAGCTCCAGTGTTTTCATTGGAATCGGTTGTCTGAATGAGACCCACCTGGAGCTTTTTTTTTTTTTTCAGTTGTAGCTTTTGATTCTGTGTCTTCTCTTCTGCAGGCTAGGTTTCCAGGTTATTGACTGCTCTTTCTAGACTTTTGACAAACTCTTAGTCTGCAGGTTTAAGATCTGGTGCTGCCTGAAGCTTCGACTATGAGAGGGATAGGGACACAGAATCAAATTGTTTATTGAGATGATCTATGTGTCTGAACTTAGATGTCCGACAGAACAGTCTGGTTACTGCAGTTGCCATCTGCCTGGGACTGAGTTTTGGCTGTAGGAGAAGATGATAGGGATAAAAGTGATGCAAACAGAAGCAAATATCTTTAATATTTTCATGCCTTCAGACTCTAGCCTGGACACTGATCCTTTCTGGGGATTTTATATGCAGTCTCCCCTGACTCCAAAACAGTTCTGAGGAGTCGTTGATTGTGACTGAGTAGGAGGGCTCACTGCCTAGATATCACACTTCGTAGGTCTGCATGAGGGCTATTCCACCTCAAGCGGTGTCTCAGTGTGCCTCAATCAGTGTTTCCATCCAAATCCCTAGGCTTCTGACGTTCCCAGTACCCTGTGTCCTGCAGTCCTTTTTACTCAATAACCCTGGTGTTTATACTTTATAACCACCTTTTCATTTGTGGAGATCAAAAAAAGTTTGTTATTAAATCATATGGTTTATGGAAAATGAAAAAATTATACATTAGAAACTTATTTGCTAACAAAAATAATGCCAGTTTGCAAGGAAATGTCAGGATAGGCTGAGTAGGCAGTAATAGAGCCGGATCAAAGTTGGCAGCCAAGCACTTGCTTCATTGAATGTGTGTCACTTTAAACAGTGTTGGAAGTAAATTGTTGTCATGAAACAGGTTCCTGAAAGGTCTGCAAATCACTATTCCAAGGATTGAAACCATACTTTTCCCCTTTCTATTTTGCCTTCCAGATCATTCAAGCTTTTAAAAAACAGGTCAAGTTCACACTAAGTTCATCAGCCACAACTCAATTGACTTGTATCAGTTCAAAACCCAGAAAACACAATCTCTGAGTAGTGCTGTATTATAGTTATGATCAGCTGCATTATGACCATCTTCCTCTCTTTCTTTTTTTAGAAGGTTTACCATAAGTAGCATGCACTCGTGCTATACAACACACCTCTGATGCCATTGTAGCTGTAAGTTTATATCCAATGTATTCCAGGCCCACAGACTGATGACGGGGAGAAATGTAAAGCCAGGGGGTAGGATTCCCCCATCCTAGGATTTTTCACTTTTTTTAATATTAACACAGACACAAAACATTGGTTTTTCTTGTTAATTTTTTACAATTTTTAAAAAGCTGCTCAGTTATAGTTTTCTTGGGGATTTCATATTTTGTGTTTGTTTTTATTTTTTACCTCTTTTGTATAAGTAGGGAATGTATAGGGAAATATGTACTTTATGGAATAAATTTTAAGAACCAAAATGTATTTTAATTTAAAAAAATTAAGAGATCTTTGACCTTACAGCTGAATCACTTATTATATATTTGCAGAGCCGTCTTAAAGGATGAAAGAAAATTCTATCAAGAGTGTTACTTTTGACTTCAAAACTTTCTTCGTAAAGTCTTTTAACTACCTGTGGAAAAAAATAAGAAAAGCAAAGCAAGAATGATGATGTATTTAACTTCGGTCAGGACAGCCTCATGTCAGAATCGTCAGGATGGGGCCTTTCATAACACAAGACTGAGTACCTTTCATCCAAACAGTTACTGTGGGGTAGATTCCAAGTCATGGAACTACCAGGTGTGCAGATCCAAACTGAACCGTGTCAGATATGGGTTGCAAGGCTGTGTGTGGGTTCAAAAACAGACCACCAAGTCTGTCTTCTGAGGTAACAACATATGGGCTCAGATGATCGTGTTAGTTACGAATTGAGCACTTAAAAGTTTGTGCCAACCAGAGATGGCATGGAGGAAAATAGCTTTTCACTGTTTAGTGTTTTTCCCAAACGGAAACGGGTGCTTACTTGTGTCGTGCCTTTTCTTATATTAGTTGTGTTATTCTGAGTACATTAGAGAAATAAATCCACAGAAACTGAAATGTATAAAAGAGAGCGTTAGATAAAGGGAAAATGCACATGGAGAAAATAATCCCAAACCAGTGCAGCCAAAGCCTACAAGTCCAACATTAGCCCATATGTCCCACCCCAATCCACAATGTCCTCTCCATCTTAACAAACACATGCAGTGATGGTGGCTGCTGGTGGAAAGAACTGCCCATCTAATTTTCTGAGGTTGTTAACTATTTACTGGAATTAAAAGCGCCTTTTGTGCGCCTGGAGCGGCTGGTGTTTGTAACCACTCAGAAACGAGGGCTCCATCTTCTTGTGCAGGACTACACGTGATTTATTATCTACACCAATGCTGTTCCAAGGGTCGTACATGGGCCAGTGATAAACTGTGAACTGTTTATAATATGTCCATTTGTAGCTAGGTACAGAAAGGAAGGTCAGAGTGCAGGTCCCAGCTATTTCCAATGCCAGCAATGTCATGTAAAGGGCAAAGCACGCAGCAGGATTTCTAGACTAAGGCACACTGAGGAAGACGAAATACACCAATGAAAATCTTATGCTAATCATGGAAACACTGTCAGGTAGTGGAGGACTCGTAAAGCAGGCAGAATCTTGTCAGAGAGAGGGCCAGATGACGAACCATTCTGGTCAGATTAAAGGGGAGGGCCAATGACAATAGGCCAGGCCGTTTGCACGATGCATTGCCATGAGGCTAAAGATGGGTTCAAACATCAGAAAGATATAAGGGTGGCCCAGGACTGTCAAGCCATTCCTTGTCCTGTACTTTGGGGTTGCTTTGAAGCAGACCAACTGGATAGCATCTACCAACAAGACCAATCGAGGAATAGGAAGCCTCTATGATCCCAGAAACTGACATCCGTAGGACGTGTCAAGAGAATTTTATAAAGGAAACCAATGGCCTGGCCCCTCATCACAGAAAGCTGGGGAAGCACCATCGTCCTGGTTTAACACATGTTCCCCAGATGATTTACTGTCTAGATGCCCATAGAAAGTAGAAATACCTATAGACATGACGGAAGGGAGGTTCACTCCGCTATGGGAATGTGTTAAAGTGTGCACTTTAGATGTTGAAACCTACAGACACACGTGTATAAAAGAGAGTTGTAATTAAATATTAAATCCACATCAAGAAAACTTCCCTAAAAGATCTTTTTAATCTCATAAGCCCACCATTATCCCATAGGCCTCCCAGAATCCACACAGTCTTCAACCATCTACAAAACAGATGGAATGTGGCTGACTGCTAGTAAAAGCCAAGTCAGAGAAAGCAAAATAATCTCATATTTGGTGGGCATCTGCATATAGCTGTGGAGCACCCAAAGCTGTTTCACGTAGATAATGAGGCTTCTGCTCAGCTATTTCTGAGTGTACGTTAGGCTTGGAAGCAATAGCCTTTATCTGGCTAATGCATAATCTCACTATACTGAATTTCAAAATCAAGATGCTGGAGAATTTGCAAAGCTAAAATGACCAATGCCTGAATCATTCGGCACTTCAATTAACACCACCTGTGCATCTTAGACATTTGGCATGATAAGCTAACAATATCAGTGAGCATAACCTGTTGGGAAAATCAGGATGATACAGAAAGCTCCATTGTTTAATGTAATTATTGTATACGGTGACCTGCAAGATGTAAAATTTCCCATCAACAACTGATGATGGGAAATGATAATGCTCTTTGACCCCCCAAAAAAGGAATATTGAGGCACTCTAGAAATGAAAAACATAAATCTGGGTGAGGAAACACAAAAGGAAGCCTGTGAAACACGGCATATTATGATTTCCTTCACATTCAAGTAGTTGAAATCTAAGGCATGAGCTGAGAATAGAAAAACTGTTTGAGGCTCCATAATCATTTCAGGGGAAACACCAGAATAATTGCCTCTTCCTTAATATACTTGAATCTGCTGGAGTTACATTTGGAGGTGAGATATGGGAAACTGTTTGAATTACAATAACATGGAAGTAAAAGCAATTTTACACTATGAGAAGCTCAAATGTTTTCATTGGAATCGGTTGTCTGAATGACACCCAGCTGGAGCTTTTTTTTTCAGTTGTAGCTTTTGATTCTGTGTCTTCTCTTCTGCAGGCTAGTTTTCCAGGTTATTGACTGCTCTTTCTAGACTTTTGACAAACTCTTAGTCCGCAGGTTTAAGGTCTGGTGCTGCCTGAAGCTTTGACTTTGAGAGGGATAGGGACACAGAATCAAATTGTTTATTCAGATGGTCTATGTGTCCTAACGTAGAAGTCAGACAGAACAGTCTGGTTACTGTAGTTGCCATCTGCCTGCGACTGAGTTTTGGCTGCATGAGAAGAATGATAGGGATAAAAGTGATGCAAACAGAAGCAAGTATCTTAAATATTTTCATGCATTCAGACTCCAGCCTGGAACTGATCCTTTCTGGTGACTTTATATGCAGTCTCCCCTGACTCCAAAACAGTTCTGAAGAGTAGGTTATTGTGACTGAGTAGGAGGGCTCACTGCCTAGATATCACACTTCATAGGCCTACATGAGGGCTATTCCACCTCAAGTGGTGTCTCAGTGTGCCTCAATCAGTGTTTCCACCCAAATCCCTAGGCTTCTGAAGTTCCCATTACCCTGTGTCCTGCAGTCCTTTTTACTCAATAACCCTGGTGTTTATACTTTATTACCACATTTTCATTTGTGGAGATCAAAAAAAGTTTGTTATTAAATAATGTGGTTTATGGAAAATGAAAAAATAATCCATTAGAAACTTATTTGCTAACAAAAATAATGCCAGTATGCAAGGAAATGTCTGGATATTCTGAATAGGCAGTAATAGAGCCGGCTCAAAGTTGGCAGCCAAGCACTTGCTTCATTGAATATGTGTCACTATCCACAGTGTTGGAATTAAATTGTTGTCATGAAACAGGTTCCTGAAAGGTCTGCAAATCACTATTCCAAGAACTGAAACCATATATTTCCCCATTCCATTTAGCCTTCCAGATCATTCAAGCTTTTAAAAAACAGGTCAATTTCACATTCAGTTCATCAGCCCACAACTCAATTGACTTATATCAGTTCAAAACCCAGAAAACACAATCTCTGAGTTGTGCTGTATTATAGTTATGATGAGCTGCATTATGACCATCTTTCTCTCTTTCTTTTTTTAGAAGGTTTACCATAAGTAGCATGCACTCATGCTATACAACACACCTCTGATGCTATTGTAGCTGTAAGTTTATATCCAATGTTTCAAGGCCCACAGAGTGATGACGATGAGATATGTAAAGCCAGGGGTTAGGATTCCATGATCCTACGATTTTTTTCCTTTTTTTAAATATTAACAAAGACACAAATCTTTGATTTCTCTTGTTAGTTTTTTTACAATTTTTTAAAAGCTGCTCAGTTAATGTTTTCTTGGGGATTTCATATTTTGTGTTTGTTTTTAATTTTTACCTCTTTTGTATAAGTAGGGAATGTATAGGGAAATATGTACTTAAAATAAATTTTAAGAACCAAAAGGTATTTTAATTTAAATAAATTAAGAGATCTTTGATCTTACAGCTGAATCACTGATTATATATTTGCAGAGCCGACTTAAAGGATGAAAGAAAATTCTATCAAGAGTGTTACTTTTGACTTCAATGCCTTCTTAATAAAGCCTTTTAACTACCTGTGGAAAAAAATAAGAAAAGCAAAGCAAGAATCATGAGGTATTTGACTTCGGTCAGCACTGCCTCATGACGGAATCGTCAGCATAGGGCCTGTCATAACACAGGACTGAGTACCTTTCATCCAAACAGTTACTGTGGGGTAGATTCCAAGTCATGGAACTACCAGGTGTGCAGAGCCAAACTGAACCGTGTGAGATAGGGCCTGCAAGGCAGTGTGTGGGTTCAAAAACAGACCACCAGATCTGTCTTCTGAGGTAACAACATATGGGCTCAGATGATCGTTTTAGTTACGAATTGAGCACTTAACAGTTTGTGCCAACCAGACATGGCATTTAGGAAAATAGCTTTTCATTGTTTAGTGTTTTTCCCAAACGGAAACGGGTGCTTACTTGTGTCCTGCCTTTTCTTATATTAGTTGTGTTAGTCTGAGTACATTAGAGAAATAAATCCACAGAAACGGAAATGTATAAAAGAGAGCTTTATATAAAGGGAAAATGCACATGGAGAAAATAATCCCAAACCAGTGCAGCAAAAGTCTACAAGTCCAACATTAGCCCATATGTCCCATCGCAATTGACAATGTCCTCTCCATCTTAACAAACACATGCAGGGATGGTGGGTGCAGGTAGAAAGAACTGCCCATCTGGTTTTCTGAGGTTGTTAACTCTTTACTGGAATTAAAAGCGCCTTTTGTGCGCCTGGAGCGGCTGGTGTTTGTAACCACTCAGAAACGAGGGCTCCATCTCCTTGTGCAGGATTCACGTGATTTATTATCTACACCAATGCTGTTCCAAGGGTGGTACATGGGCCCGTGATAAACTGTGACCTGTTTAAAATATATCCATTTGTAGCTAGGTACAGAAAGGAAGTTCAGAGTGCAGGTCCCAGCTATTTCCAATGCCAGCGCTGTCATGTAAAGGGCAAAGCACGCAGCAGGGTTTCTAGACTAACGACACATTGAGGATGACGAAATACACCAATGAAAATCTTATGCTAATCATGGAAACACTGTCAGGTAGTGGAGGACTAGTAAAGCAAGGCAGAATCTTGTCAGAGAGAGGGCCAGATGACGAACACTTCTCGTCAGATTAAAGGGGAGGGCCAATAACAAAGAGCCATGCCATTTTCAGGATTCATGGCCACGGGGGCTGCAAAGAATGGTTCAAACATCAGAAAGATATGAGGGTGGCCCAGGACTGGGAAGCATTTCCTTGTCCTGAATATTGGGGTTGTTTTGAAGCAGACCAACTGGATAGCATCTACGAACAAGACCAATCGAGGAAGAGGACGCCTCTATGATTCAAGAAACAGACATAACTAGGATGTATCAGGAGACTTTTAAGGTAACCAATGGACTGGGCCCTCATCAGAGAAAGCTGGGGAAGCGACATTGTCCCGGTTTACCAGAAGTTCCGGAGATGAATTACTGTCCAGCTGCCCATAGGAAGCAGAAATACCTATAGACATAACGGAAGGGAGGTTCACTCTGCTATGGGAATGTGTTAATCTGTGCACTTTAGATGTTGAAATCCACACACACACGTGTATATAAGAGAGTTGTAATTAAACATTAAATTCACATCAAGAAAACTTCCCTACAAGATCTTTTTAATCTCATAAGCCCACCATTATCCCATAGTACCCCCAGAATTCACACAGTCTTCAACCATCTACAAAAGAGATGGAATGAGGCTGACTGCTAGTAAAAGGCAAGTCAGAGAAAGCAAAATAATCTCATATTTGGTGGGCATGTGCATATCGCTGTGGAGCACCCAAAGCTGTTTTATGTACATAATGTGGTTTCTGCTCACATATGTCTGAGTGTACGTGAGGCTTGGAAGCAGTAGCATTTAACTGGGTAAGGCATCATCTCACTATACTGAATTTAAAAATCAAGATGCTCGAGAACTTGCAAAGCTAAAGTGACCAAAGCCTGAATCATTCCGCCCTTCAATTAACGCCACCTGTGCATCTTGGACATTTGGCATGATAAGCTTACAATATCAGTGAGCATAACCTGTTGGGAAAATCAGGATGATACAGAAAGCTCCATTGTTTAATGTAACTATTGTATACGGGAACCTGCAGGATGTAAAATTTCCCATCAACAACTGATGATGGGAAAAATAATGCTCTTTGACCCCCCAAAAAACCCATATTGAGGCACTCTAGAAATTAAAAACATAAATCTGGGTGAGGCAACTTAGAAGGCAGCATGTTTAACGCGACATTTTATGATTTCCTTCACATTCAAGTAGTTCAAAATCTAAGATATGAGCTGAGAATAATAAAACTGTTTGAGGCTCCAAAATTTGTGCAGGAAAAAAACCAGAATAATTGCCTCTTCCTTAACATACTTGAATCTGCTGGAGTTACATTTGGAGGTGAGATATGGGAAACTGTTTGAATTACAATAGCATGGAAGTAAAAGCAATTTTACACTATGAGAAGCTCAAGTGTTTTCATTGTAATCGGTTGTCTGAATGACACCCAGCTGGAGCTTTTTTTTCTTTCAGTTGTAGCTTTTGATTCTGTGTCTTCTCTTCTGCAGGCTAGGTTTCCAGGTTATTGACTGCTCTTTCTAGACTTTTGACAAACTCTTAGTATGCAGGTTTAAGGTCTGGTGCTGGCTGCAGTTTTGTCTATGGGAGGGAGAGCGACACAGCATCAAAGTGTTTATTCAGATGGTCTATGTGTCCTAACGTAGAAGTCAGATAGAACAGTCTGGTTACTGTAGTTGCCATCTGCCTGGGACTGAGTTTTGGCTGCATGAGAAGAATGATAGGGATAAAAGTGATGCAAACAGAAGAAAGTATCTTTAATATATTGATGCCATCAGACTCCAGCCTGGACACTGATCCTTTCTGGTGACTTTATATGCAGTCTCCCCTGACTCCAAAACAGTTCTGAGGAGTCGGTGATTGTGACTGAGTAGGAGGCCTCACTGCCTAGATATCACACTTCTTAGGTCTGCACGAGGGCTATTCCCCCTCAAGCAGTGTCTCAGTGTGCCTCAATCAGTGTTTCCATCCAAATCCCTAGGCTTCTGACGTTCCCAGTACCCTGTGTCCTGCAGTCCTTTTTACTCAATAACCCTGGTGTTTATACTTTATAACCACCTTTTCATTTGTGGAGATCAAAAAAAGTTTGTTATTAAATCATATGGTTTATGGAAAATGAAAAAATTATACATTAGAAACTTATTTGCTAACAAAAATAATGCCAGTTTGCAAGGAAATGTCAGGATAGGCTGAGTAGGCAGTAATAGAGCCGGATCAAAGTTGGCAGCCAAGCACTTGCTTCATTGAATGTGTGTCACTTTAAACAGTGTTGGAAGTAAATTGTTGTCATGAAACAGGTTCCTGAAAGGTCTGCAAATCACTATTCCAAGGATTGAAACCATACTTTTCCCCTTTCTATTTTGCCTTCCAGATCATTCAAGCTTTTAAAAAACAGGTCAAGTTCACACTAAGTTCATCAGCCACAACTCAATTGACTTGTATCAGTTCAAAACCCAGAAAACACAATCTCTGAGTAGTGCTGTATTATAGTTATGATCAGCTGCATTATGACCATCTTCCTCTCTTTCTTTATTTAGAAGGTTTACCATAAGTAGCATGCACTCGTGCTATACAACACACCTCTGATGCCATTGTAGCTGTAAGTTTATATCCAATGTATTCCAGGCCCACAGACTGATGACGGGGAGAAATGTAAAGCCAGGGGGTAGGATTCCCCCATCCTAGGATTTTTCACTTTTTTTAATATTAACACAGACACAAAACATTGGTTTTTCTTGTTAATTTTTTACAATTTTTAAAAAGCTGCTCAGTTATAGTTTTCTTGGGGATTTCATATTTTGTGTTTGTTTTTATTTTTTACCTCTTTTGTATAAGTAGGGAATGTATAGGGAAATATGTACTTTATGGAATAAATTTTAAGAACCAAAATGTATTTTAATTTAAAAAAATTAAGAGATCTTTGACCTTACAGCTGAATCACTTATTATATATTTGCAGAGCCGTCTTAAAGGATGAAAGAAAATTCTATCAAGAGTGTTACTTTTGACTTCAAAACTTTCTTCGTAAAGTCTTTTAACTACCTGTGGAAAAAAATAAGAAAAGCAAAGCAAGAATGATGATGTATTTAACTTCGGTCAGGACAGCCTCATGTCAGAATCGTCAGGATGGGGCCTTTCATAACACAAGACTGAGTACCTTTCATCCAAACAGTTACTGTGGGGTAGATTCCAAGTCATGGAACTACCAGGTGTGCAGATCCAAACTGAACCGTGTCAGATATGGGTTGCAAGGCTGTGTGTGGGTTCAAAAACAGACCACCAAGTCTGTCTTCTGAGGTAACAACATATGGGCTCAGATGATCGTGTTAGTTACGAATTGAGCACTTAAAAGTTTGTGCCAACCAGAGATGGCATGGAGGAAAATAGCTTTTCACTGTTTAGTGTTTTTCCCAAACGGAAACGGGTGCTTACTTGTGTCGTGCCTTTTCTTATATTAGTTGTGTTATTCTGAGTACATTAGAGAAATAAATCCACAGAAACTGAAATGTATAAAAGAGAGCGTTAGATAAAGGGAAAATGCACATGGAGAAAATAATCCCAAACCAGTGCAGCCAAAGCCTACAAGTCCAACATTAGCCCATATGTCCCACCCCAATCCACAATGTCCTCTCCATCTTAACAAACACATGCAGTGATGGTGGCTGCTGGTGGAAAGAACTGCCCATCTAATTTTCTGAGGTTGTTAACTATTTACTGGAATTAAAAGCGCCTTTTGTGCGCCTGGAGCGGCTGGTGTTTGTAACCACTCAGAAACGAGGGCTCCATCTTCTTGTGCAGGACTACACGTGATTTATTATCTACACCAATGCTGTTCCAAGGGTCGTACATGGGCCAGTGATAAACTGTGAACTGTTTATAATATGTCCATTTGTAGCTAGGTACAGAAAGGAAGGTCAGAGTGCAGGTCCCAGCTATTTCCAATGCCAGCAATGTCATGTAAAGGGCAAAGCACGCAGCAGGATTTCTAGACTAAGGCACACTGAGGAAGACGAAATACACCAATGAAAATCTTATGCTAATCATGGAAACACTGTCAGGTAGTGGAGGACTCGTAAAGCAGGCAGAATCTTGTCAGAGAGAGGGCCAGATGACGAACCATTCTGGTCAGATTAAAGGGGAGGGCCAATGACAATAGGCCAGGCCGTTTGCACGATGCATTGCCATGAGGCTAAAGATGGGTTCAAACATCAGAAAGATATAAGGGTGGCCCAGGACTGTCAAGCCATTCCTTGTCCTGTACTTTGGGGTTGCTTTGAAGCAGACCAACTGGATAGCATCTACCAACAAGACCAATCGAGGAATAGGAAGCCTCTATGATCCCAGAAACTGACATCCGTAGGACGTGTCAAGAGAATTTTATAAAGGAAACCAATGGCCTGGCCCCTCATCACAGAAAGCTGGGGAAGCACCATCGTCCTGGTTTAACACATGTTCCCCAGATGATTTACTGTCTAGATGCCCATAGAAAGTAGAAATACCTATAGACATGACGGAAGGGAGGTTCACTCCGCTATGGGAATGTGTTAAAGTGTGCACTTTAGATGTTGAAACCTACAGACACACGTGTATAAAAGAGAGTTGTAATTAAATATTAAATCCACATCAAGAAAACTTCCCTAAAAGATCTTTTTAATCTCATAAGCCCACCATTATCCCATAGGCCTCCCAGAATCCACACAGTCTTCAACCATCTACAAAACAGATGGAATGTGGCTGACTGCTAGTAAAAGCCAAGTCAGAGAAAGCAAAATAATCTCATATTTGGTGGGCATCTGCATATAGCTGTGGAGCACCCAAAGCTGTTTCACGTAGATAATGAGGCTTCTGCTCAGCTATTTCTGAGTGTACGTTAGGCTTGGAAGCAATAGCCTTTATCTGGCTAATGCATAATCTCACTATACTGAATTTCAAAATCAAGATGCTGGAGAATTTGCAAAGCTAAAGTGACCAATGCCTGAATCATT
The DNA here is from genome assembly GCF_050624435.1 of Tenrec ecaudatus. Classification (NCBI taxonomy): domain Eukaryota; kingdom Metazoa; phylum Chordata; class Mammalia; order Afrosoricida; family Tenrecidae; genus Tenrec; species Tenrec ecaudatus. The sequence goes on along the minus strand of NC_134533.1, from coordinate 133,711,412 downwards.
CGGCACTTCAATTAACACCACCTGTGCATCTTGGACATTTGGCATGATAAGCTAACAATATCAGTGAGCATAACCTGTTGGGAAAATCAGGATGATACAGAAAGCTCCATTGTTTAATGTAATTATTGTATACGGTGACCTGCAAGATGTAAAATTTCCCATCAACAACTGATGATGGGAAATGATAATGCTCTTTGACCCCCCAAAAAAGGAATATTGAGGCACTCTAGAAATGAAAAACATAAATCTGGGTGAGGAAACACAAAAGGAAGCCTGTGAAACACGGCATATTATGATTTCCTTCACATTCAAGTAGTTGAAATCTAAGGCATGAGCTGAGAATAGAAAAACTGTTTGAGGCTCCATAATCATTTCAGGGGAAACACCAGAATAATTGCCTCTTCCTTAATATACTTGAATCTGCTGGAGTTACATTTGGAGGTGAGATATGGGAAACTGTTTGAATTACAATAACATGGAAGTAAAAGCAATTTTACACTATGAGAAGCTCAAGTGTTTTCATTGGAATCGGTTGTCTGAATGACACCCAGCTGGAGCTTTTTTTTTCAGTTGTAGCTTTTGATTCTGTGTCTTCTCTTCTGCAGGCTAGTTTTCCAGGTTATTGACTGCTCTTTCTAGACTTTTGACAAACTCTTAGTCCGCAGGTTTAAGGTCTGGTGCTTCCTGAAGCTTTGACTTTGAGAGGGATAGGGACACAGAATCAAATTGTTTATTCAGATGGTCTATGTGTCCTAACGTAGAAGTCAGACAGAACAGTCTGGTTACTGTAGTTGCCATCTGCCTGCGACTGAGTTTTGGCTGCATGAGAAGAATGATAGGGATAAAAGTGATGCAAACAGAAGCAAGTATCTTAAATATTTTCATGCATTCAGACTCCAGCCTGGAACTGATCCTTTCTGGTGACTTTATATGCAGTCTCCCCTGACTCCAAAACAGTTCTGAAGAGTAGGTTATTGTGACTGAGTAGGAGGGCTCACTGCCTAGATATCACACTTCATAGGCCTACATGAGGGCTATTCCACCTCAAGTGGTGTCTCAGTGTGCCTCAATCAGTGTTTCCACCCAAATCCCTAGGCTTCTGAAGTTCCCATTACCCTGTGTCCTGCAGTCCTTTTTACTCAATAACCCTGGTGTTTATACTTTATTACCACATTTTCATTTGTGGAGATCAAAAAAAGTTTGTTATTAAATAATGTGGTTTATGGAAAATGAAAAAATAATCCATTAGAAACTTATTTGCTAACAAAAATAATGCCAGTATGCAAGGAAATGTCTGGATATTCTGAATAGGCAGTAATAGAGCCGGCTCAAAGTTGGCAGCCAAGCACTTGCTTCATTGAATGTGTGTCACTATCCACAGTGTTGGAATTAAATTGTTGTCATGAAACAGGTTCCTGAAAGGTCTGCAAATCACTATTCCAAGAACTGAAACCATATATTTCCCCATTCCATTTAGCCTTCCAGATCATTCAAGCTTTTAAAAAACAGGTCAATTTCACATTCAGTTCATCAGCCCACAACTCAATTGACTTATATTAGTTCAAAACCCAGAAAACACAATCTCTGAGTTGTGCTGTATTATAGTTATGATGAGCTGCATTATGACCATCTTTCTCTCTTTCTTTTTTTAGAAGGTTTACCATAAGTAGCATGCACTCATGCTATACAACACACCTCTGATGCTATTGTAGCTGTAAGTTTATATCCAATGTTTCAAGGCCCACAGAGTGATGACGATGAGATATGTAAAGCCAGGGGTTAGGATTCCATGATCCTACGATTTTTTTCCTTTTTTTAAATATTAACAAAGACACAAATCTTTGATTTCTCTTGTTAGTTTTTTTACAATTTTTTAAAAGCTGCTCAGTTAATGTTTTCTTGGGGATTTCATATTTTGTGTTTGTTTTTAATTTTTACCTCTTTTGTATAAGTAGGGAATGTATAGGGAAATATGTACTTAAAATAAATTTTAAGAACCAAAAGGTATTTTAATTTAAATAAATTAAGAGATCTTTGATCTTACAGCTGAATCACTGATTATATATTTGCAGAGCCGACTTAAAGGATGAAAGAAAATTCTATCAAGAGTGTTACTTTTGACTTCAATGCCTTCTTAATAAAGCCTTTTAACTACCTGTGGAAAAAAATAAGAAAAGCAAAGCAAGAATCATGAGGTATTTGACTTCGGTCAGCACTGCCTCATGACGGAATCGTCAGCATAGGGCCTGTCATAACACAGGACTGAGTACCTTTCATCCAAACAGTTACTGTGGGGTAGATTCCAAGTCATGGAACTACCAGGTGTGCAGAGCCAAACTGAACCGTGTGAGATAGGGCCTGCAAGGCAGTGTGTGGGTTCAAAAACAGACCACCAGATCTGTCTTCTGAGGTAACAACATATGGGCTCAGATGATCGTTTTAGTTACGAATTGAGCACTTAACAGTTTGTGCCAACCAGACATGGCATTTAGGAAAATAGCTTTTCATTGTTTAGTGTTTTTCCCAAACGGAAACGGGTGCTTACTTGTGTCCTGCCTTTTCTTATATTAGTTGTGTTAGTCTGAGTACATTAGAGAAATAAATCCACAGAAACGGAAATGTATAAAAGAGAGCTTTATATAAAGGGAAAATGCACATGGAGAAAATAATCCCAAACCAGTGCAGCAAAAGTCTACAAGTCCAACATTAGCCCATATGTCCCATCGCAATTGACAATGTCCTCTCCATCTTAACAAACACATGCAGGGATGGTGGGTGCAGGTAGAAAGAACTGCCCATCTGGTTTTCTGAGGTTGTTAACTCTTTACTGGAATTAAAAGCGCCTTTTGTGCGCCTGGAGCGGCTGGTGTTTGTAACCACTCAGAAACGAGGGCTCCATCTCCTTGTGCAGGATTCACGTGATTTATTATCTACACCAATGCTGTTCCAAGGGTGGTACATGGGCCCGTGATAAACTGTGACCTGTTTAAAATATATCCATTTGTAGCTAGGTACAGAAAGGAAGTTCAGAGTGCAGGTCCCAGCTATTTCCAATGCCAGCGCTGTCATGTAAAGGGCAAAGCACGCAGCAGGGTTTCTAGACTAACGACACATTGAGGATGACGAAATACACCAATGAAAATCTTATGCTAATCATGGAAACACTGTCAGGTAGTGGAGGACTAGTAAAGCAAGGCAGAATCTTGTCAGAGAGAGGGCCAGATGACGAACACTTCTCGTCAGATTAAAGGGGAGGGCCAATAACAAAGAGCCATGCCATTTTCAGGATTCATGGCCACGGGGGCTGCAAAGAATGGTTCAAACATCAGAAAGATATGAGGGTGGCCCAGGACTGGGAAGCATTTCCTTGTCCTGAATATTGGGGTTGTTTTGAAGCAGACCAACTGGATAGCATCTACGAACAAGACCAATCGAGGAAGAGGACGCCTCTATGATTCAAGAAACAGACATAACTAGGATGTATCAGGAGACTTTTAAGGTAACCAATGGACTGGGCCCTCATCAGAGAAAGCTGGGGAAGCGACATTGTCCCGGTTTACCAGAAGTTCCGGAGATGAATTACTGTCCAGCTGCCCATAGGAAGCAGAAATACCTATAGACATAACGGAAGGGAGGTTCACTCCGCTATGGGAATGTGTTAATCTGTGCACTTTAGATGTTGAAATCCACACACACACGTGTATATAAGAGAGTTGTAATTAAACATTAAATTCACATCAAGAAAACTTCCCTACAAGATCTTTTTAATCTCATAAGCCCACCATTATCCCATAGTACCCCCAGAATGCACACAGTCTTCAACCATCTACAAAAGAGATGGAATGAGGCTGACTGCTAGTAAAAGGCAAGTCAGAGAAAGCAAAATAATCTCATATTTGGTGGGCATGTGCATATCGCTGTGGAGCACCCAAAGCTGTTTTATGTACATAATGTGGTTTCTGCTCACATATGTCTGAGTGTACGTGAGGCTTGGAAGCAGTAGCATTTAACTGGGTAAGGCATCATCTCACTATACTGAATTTAAAAATCAAGATGCTCGAGAACTTGCAAAGCTAAAGTGACCAAAGCCTGAATCATTCCGCCCTTCAATTAACGCCACCTGTGCATCTTGGACATTTGGCATGATAAGCTTACAATATCAGTGAGCATAACCTGTTGGGAAAATCAGGATGATACAGAAAGCTCCATTGTTTAATGTAACTATTGTATACGGGAACCTGCAGGATGTAAAATTTCCCATCAACAACTGATGATGGGAAAAATAATGCTCTTTGACCCCCCAAAAAACCCATATTGAGGCACTCTAGAAATTAAAAACATAAATCTGGGTGAGGCAACTTAGAAGGCAGCATGTTTAACGCGACATTTTATGATTTCCTTCACATTCAAGTAGTTCAAAATCTAAGATATGAGCTGAGAATAATAAAACTGTTTGAGGCTCCAAAATTTGTGCAGGAAAAAAACCAGAATAATTGCCTCTTCCTTAACATACTTGAATCTGCTGGAGTTACATTTGGAGGTGAGATATGGGAAACTGTTTGAATTACAATAGCATGGAAGTAAAAGCAATTTTACACTATGAGAAGCTCAAGTGTTTTCATTGTAATCGGTTGTCTGAATGACACCCAGCTGGAGCTTTTTTTTCTTTCAGTTGTAGCTTTTGATTCTGTGTCTTCTCTTCTGCAGGCTAGGTTTCCAGGTTATTGACTGCTCTTTCTAGACTTTTGACAAACTCTTAGTATGCAGGTTTAAGGTCTGGTGCTGGCTGCAGTTTTGTCTATGGGAGGGAGAGCGACACAGCATCAAAGTGTTTATTCAGATGGTCTATGTGTCCTAACGTAGAAGTCAGATAGAACAGTCTGGTTACTGTAGTTGCCATCTGCCTGGGACTGAGTTTTGGCTGCATGAGAAGAATGATAGGGATAAAAGTGATGCAAACAGAAGAAAGTATCTTTAATATATTGATGCCATCAGACTCCAGCCTGGACACTGATCCTTTCTGGTGACTTTATATGCAGTCTCCCCTGACTCCAAAACAGTTCTGAGGAGTCGGTGATTGTGACTGAGTAGGAGGCCTCACTGCCTAGATATCACACTTCTTAGGTCTGCACGAGGGCTATTCCCCCTCAAGCAGTGTCTCAGTGTGCCTCAATCAGTGTTTCCACCCAAATCCCTAGGCTTCTGAAGTTCCCATTATCCTGTGTTCTGCAGTCCCTTTTACTCAATAACCCTGGTGTTTATACTTTATAACCACCTTTTCATTTGTGGAGATCAAAAAATGTTTGTTATTAAATAATGTGGTTTATGGAAAATGAAAAAAATAATCCATTAGAAACTTATTTGCTAACAAAAATAATGCCAGTTTGCAAGGAAATGTCTGGATAGTCTGAGTAGGCAGTAATAGAGCCGGCTCAAAGTTGGCAGCCAAGCACTTGCTTCATTGAATGTGTGTTACTATCCACAGTGTTGGAAATGAATTGGCATCATGAAACCGGTTCCAGAAAGGTCCCCAAATCCCTATTCCAAGGATTGAATCCATACTTTTCCCCATTCCATTTAGCCTTCCAGATCATTCAAGCTTTTAAAAAACAGGACAATTTCACATTCAGTTCATCAGCCCACAACTCAATTGGCTCATATCAGTTCAAAGACCCAGAAAACACAACCTCTGAGTTGTGCTGTATTATAGTTATGATGAGCTGCATTATGACCATCTGCCTCTCTTTCTTTTTTTAGAAAGTTTACCATAAGTAGCATGCACTCATGCTATACCACAGTACTCTGATGCTATTGTAGCTGTAAGATTATATCCACTGTATTGAAGGCCCACAGACTGATGACGGTGAAATATGTAAAGCCAGGGGGTAGGATTCCCCCATTCGAAGATTTTTCACTTTTCTTTAATATTAACATTGACACAAAACATTGGTTTCTCTTGTTAGTTTTTTACAATTTTTAAAAAGCTGCTCAGTTACTGTTTTGTTGGGGATTTCATATTTTGTGTTTGTTTTTATTTTTTACCTCTTTTGTATAAGTAGGGGATTTATAGGGAAATATGTACTTTATGGAATAAATTTTAAGCGCCAAAATGTATTTTAATTTAAATAAATTAACAGATCTTTGATCTTACAGCTTAATCACTGATTATATATTTGCAGAGCCGACTTAAAGGATGAAAGAAAATTATATCAAGAGTGTTACTTTTGACTTCAAATCCTTCTTAATAAAGTCTTTTAACTACCTGTGGAAAAAAATAAGCAAAGCAAGAATCATGAGGTTTTTGACTTCGGTCTGCCCTGCCTCATGACAGAATCATCAGGATGGGGACTGTCATAACACAGGACTGAGTACCTTTCATCCAAACAGTTACTGTGGGGTAGATTCCAAGTCATGGAACTACCAGGTGTGCAGAGCCAAACTGAACCGTGTGAGATAGGGGCTGCAAAGCTGTTTGTGTGTTCAAAAGCAGACCACCAGGTCTGTCTTCTGAGGTACCATCATATGGGGTAAGATGATCGTTTTAGTTACGAATTGAGCACTTAACAGTATGTGCCACCCAGAGATGGCATGGAGGAAAATAGGTTTTCACTGTTTAGTGTCTTTCGCCAATGTTAACGGGTGCTTACTTGTGTCCTGCCTTTTCTTATATTAGTTGTGTTAGTCTGAGTATATTAGAGAAATAAATCCACAGAAACTGAAATGTATAAAAGAGAGCTTTAGATAAAGGGAAAATGCACATGGAGAAAAAAATCCCAAACCAGTGCAGCCAAAGTCTACAAGTCCAACATTAGCCCATATGTCCCACGCCAATCCACAATGTCCTCTCCATCTTAACAAACACATGCTGTGATGGTGGCTGCAGGTGGAAAGAACTGCCCATCTGGTTTTCTGAGGTTGTTAACTCTTTACTGGAATTAAAAGCGCCGTTTGTATGCCTGGAGCGGCTGGTGTTTATAACCACTCAGACACGAGGGCTCCATCTCCTTGTGCAGGACTAGTCATGATTTATTATCTACCCCAATGCTGCTCCAAGGGTGGTACATGGGCCGGTGATAAACTGTGACCTGTTTAAAATATGTTCATTTGTAGCTAGGTACAGAAAGGAAGGCCGGAGTGCAGGTCCCAGCTATTTCCAATGCCAGCAATGTCATGTAATGGGCAAAGCACGCAGCAGGGTTTCTAGACTAACGACACACTGAGGATGACGAAATACACCAATGAAAATCTTATGCTAATCATGGAAACACGGTCAGGTAGTGGAGGACTAGTAAAGCAAGGCAGAATCTTGTCAGAGAGAGGGCCAGATGACGAACCCTTCTGGTCAGATTAAAGGGGAGGGCCAGTGACAAAGAGCCAGGTCGTTTGCAAGATGCATGGCATGGGTGCTGCAAAGATGGGTTCAAACATCAGAAAGATATAAGAGTGGCCCAGCACTAGCAAGCCATTCCTTGTCGCGTACATTGGTGTTGCTTTGAAGCAGACCAAATGGATAGCATCTACCACTAAGACCAACCGAGGAATAGGAAGCCTCTATGATCCCAGAAACTGACATCACTTGGACGTGTCAGGAGACTTTTATAAAGGTAACCAATGGCCTGGCCCCTCATGACAGAAAGCTGGGGAAACACCATTGTCCTGGTTTAACAGACGTTCCCCAGATGTATTACTGTCCGGATATCCATAGGAAGGAGAAACACCTATGGACATGAAGGAAGGGAGGTTCACTAAGCTATTGGAATGTGTTAATCTGTGCACTTTAGATGTTCAAACCCACAGACACACGTGTACAAAAGAGAGTTGTAATTAAATTTTAAATGCACATCAAGAAAACTTCCCTAAAAGATCTTTTTAATCTCATAAGCCCACCATTATCCCATAGGCCTCCCAGAATCCACACAGTCTTCAACCATCTACAAAAGTGATGGAATGAGGCAGACTGCAAATAAAAGCCAAGTCAGAGAAAGCAAAATAATCTCATATTTGGTGGGCATCTGCATATAGCTGTGGAGCACACAAAGCTTTTTCACGTAGATAATGTGGCTTCTGATCAAATATTTCTGAGCATACATGAGGCTTGGAGGCAGTAGCGTTTAACTGGATAGGGCATCATCTCACTATACTGAATTTCAAAATCAAGATGCTGGAGAACTTGCAAAGCTAAAGTGACCAATGGCTGAATCATTCCGCCCTTCAATTAACACCACCTGTGCATCTTGGACATTTGGCATGATAAGCTAACAATATCAGTGAGCATAACCTGTTGTGAAAAACAGGAAGATACAAAAAGCTCCATTGTTTAATGGAATTATTGTATATGGGAACCTGCAGGATGTAAAATTTCCCATCAACAACTGATGATGGGAAATGATAATGCTTTTTGACCCACCAAAAAACCCATATTGAGGCACGCTAGATTTATGAAAAACATAAATCTGGGTGAGGCAACTCAGAAGGCAGCCTGTTTAACGCGACATTTTATGATTTCCTTCACATTCAAGTAGTGGAAAATCTAAGGCATGAGCTGAGAATAGTAAAACTGTTTGAGGCTCCATAATCGGTGCAGGGGAAACACCAGAATAATTGCCTCTTCCTTAATATACTTGAATCTGCTGGAGTTACATTTGGAGGTGAGATATGGGAAACTGTTTGAATTACAATAGCATGGAAGTAAAAGCAATTTTACACTGAGAGAAGCTCAAGTGTTTTCATTGGAATCGGTTGTCTGAATGACACCCACTGGAGCTTTTTTTTTTTTTTTTCAGTTGTAGTTTTGGTTCTGTGTCTTCTCTTCTGCAGGCTAGGTTTCCAGGTTATTGACTGCTCTTTCTAGACTTTTGACAAACTCTTAGTCTACAGGTTTAAGGTCTGGTTCTGGCTGAAGCTTTAACTATGAGAGGGATAGGGACACAGAATCAAATTGTTTATTCAGATGGTCTATGTGTCCTAACGTGTAAGTCAGACAGAACAGTCTCTTTACTGTAGTTGCCATCTGCCTTGGACTGAGTTTTGGCTGCAGCAGAAGAATGATAGGGATAAAAGTGATGCAAACAGAAGCAAGTATCTTTAATATTTGGATGCCTTCAGACTCCAGCCTGGACACTGATCCTTTCTGGGGACTTTATATGCAGTCTCTCCTGACTCCAAAACAGTTCTGAGGAGTCGGTGATTGTGACTGAGTAGAAGTGCTCACTGCCTAGATATCACACTTCATAGGTCTGCATGAGGTCTATTCCACCTCCAGGGGTGTCTCAGTGTGCCTCAATCAGTGTTTCCACCCAAATCCCTAGGCTTCTGAAGTTCCCAGTACCCTGTGTCCTGCAGTCCCTTTTACTCAATAACCCTGGTGTTTATACTTTATAACCACCTTTTCATTTATGGAGATCAAAAACAAATTTGTTATTACATAATGTGGTCAATGGAAATTGAAAAAATAAGCCATTAGAAACTTATTTGGCTAACAAAAATAATGCCACTTTGCAAGGAAATGTCTGGATAGGCGGAGTAGGCAGTAATAGAGTCGCTCAAAGTTGGCAGCCAAACACTTGCTTCATTGAATGTGTGTTACTATCCACAGTGTTGAAAATAAATTGTTGTCATGAAACAGGTTCCTGAAAATCCCCAAATCACAATTCCAAGGATTGAAACCATACTTTTCCCCATCCCATTTAGCCTTCCACATCATTCAAGCTTTTAAAAAACAGATCAATTTCACATTCAGTTCATTAGCCCACAACTCAATTGGCTCATATCAGTTCAAAGACCCAGAAAACACAATCTCTGAGTTGTGCTGTATTATAGTTATGATGAGCTGCATTATGACCATCTACCTCTCTTTCTTTTTTTAAGAAAGTTTACCATAAGTAGCATGCACTCATGCTATACCACATACCTCTGATGCCATTGTAGCTGTAAGTTTATATCCACTGTATTCAAGACCCACAGACTGATGACGGTGAGATATGTAAAGCCAGGGGGTAGGATTCTCCCATCCTAAGATTTTTCACTTTTTTAAAATATAACACAGACACAAAACATTGGTTTCTCTTGTTAGTTTTTTACAATTTTTAAAAAGCTGCTCAGGTACTGTTTTGTTGGGGATTTCATATTTTGTGTTTGTTTTTATTTTTTACCTCTTTTGTATAAGTAGGGGATTTATAGGGAAATATGTACTTTATGGAATAAATTTTAAGAACCAAAATGTATTTTAATTTAAATAAATTAACAGATCATTGATCTTACAGCTTAATCACTGATTATATATTTGCAGAGCCGACTTAAAGGATGAAAGAAAATTCTATCAAGAGTGTTACTTTTGACTTCAAAGCCTTCTTAATAAAGTCTTTAAATACCTGTGAAAAAAATAAGAAAAGCAAAGCAAGAATCATGAGTTATTTGTCTTCGGTCAGGACTGACTCATGACAGAATCGTCAGGATGGGGTCTGTCATAAGACAGGATGAGTACCTTTCATCCAAACAGTTGCTGTGGGGTAGATTCCAAGTCATGGAACTACCAGGTGTGCGGAAACAAACTGAACCATGTGAGATAGTGGCTGCAAGGCTGTGTGTGGGTTCAAAAGCAGAACACCAGGTCTGTCTTCTGAGGTACCACCATATGGGCTCAGGTGATCGTTTTAGTTATGAATTGAGCAATTACATGTTTGTGCCACCCAGAGATGGCATGGAGGGAAATAGCTTTTCACTGTTTAGTGTTTTTCCCAAACGGAAACGGGTGCTTACTTGTGTCCTTCCTTTTCTTATATTAGTTGTGTTAATCTGAGTACATTAGAGAAATAAATCCACAGAAACAAAAATGTATAAAAGAGAGCTTTAGATAAAGGGAAAATTTACATGGGAAAAAAATCCCAAACCAGTGCAGCCAAAGTCTACCAGTCCAACATTAGCCCATATGTCCCACCCCAATCCACAATGGCCTCTCCATCTTAACAAACACATGCAGTGATGGTGGCTGCAAGAGGAAAGAACTGCCCATCTGGTTTTCTGAGGTTGTTAACTCTTACTGGAATTAAAAGATCCTTATGTGTGCCTGGAGCGGCTGGTGTTTGTAACTACTCAGACATGAGGGCTCCATCTCCTTGTGCAGGACTACTTGTGATTTATTATCTACCCCAATGCTGCTCCACGGGTGGTATATGGGTCGCCGAAAAACTGTGACTTTTTAAAAATATGTTCATTTGTAGCTAGGTACAGAAAGGAAGTTCAGAATGCAGGTCCCAGCTATTTCCAATGTCAGCAATGTTATGTAAAGGGCAAAGCACACAGCAGGTTGTCTAGACTAACGACACACTGAGGATGATGAAATACACCAATGAAAATCTAATGCTAATCATGGAAACACTGTCAGGTAGTGGAGGACTAGTAAATCATGGCAGAATCTTGTCAGAGAGAGGGCCAGATGACGAACCCTTCTGGTCAGATTAAAGGGGAGGGCCAGTGACAAAGAGCCATGCCGTTTGCATGATGCATGGCCATGGGGGCTGCAAAGATGGGTTCAAACATCAGAAAGTTATAAGGGTGACCCAGGACTACCAAGCCATTCCTTGTCCTGTACATTGGGGTTGCTTTGAAGCAGACCAACTAGATAGCACCTACCAACAAGACCAACCGAGGAAGCCTCTATGGTCCCAGAAACTGACATCACTAGGACGTGTCAGGAGACTTTTATAAAGGTAACCAATGGCCTGGCCCCTCATCACAGAAAGCTGGGGAAGCACCATTGTCATGGTTTAATAGACATTCCCCAGATGAATTACTGTCCAGATGCCCATAGGAAGGAGAAAATACCTATAGTCATGACGGAAGGTAGGTTCACTCTGCTATGGGAATGTGTTAATCTGTGCACTTTAGATGTTGAAACCTACAGACACACGTGTATAAAAGAGAGTTGTAATTAAATATTAAATGCACATCAAGAAAAATTCACTAAAAGATCTTTTTAATCTCATAAGCCCACCATTATCCCATAGGCCTCCAAGAATCCACACAGTCTTCAACCGTCTACAAAAGAGATGGAATGAGGCCGACAGCTAGTAAAAGCTAAGTCAGAGAAAGCAAAATAATCTCATATTTGGTGGGCATCTGCATATAGCTGTGGAGCACCCAAAGCTGTTTCACGTAGATAATATGGCTTATGCTCAGATATTTCTGAGTGTACGTGAGGCTTGGAAGCAGTAGCGTTTAACTGGCTAAGGCATCATCTCACTATACTGAATTTCAAAATCAAGATGCTGGAAAACTTGCAAAGCTAAAGTGACCAATGCCTGAATCATTCCGCCCTTCAATTACCACCACCTGTGCATCTTGGACATTTGGCATGATATGCTAACAATATCAGTGAGCATAACCTGTTGTGAAAAACAGGAAGATACAAAAAGCTCCATTGTTTAATGGAATTATAGTATATGGGAACCTGCAGGATGTAAAATTTCCCATCAACAAATGATGATGGGAAATGATAATGCTCTTTGACCCCCCAAAAATCCCATATTGAGGCACTCTAGATTAATGAAAAACATAAACCTGGGTGAGGCAACTCAGAAGGCAGCCTGTTTAACGCGACATTTTATGATTTCCTTCACATTCAAGTAGTTGAATATCTAAGGTATGAGCTGAGAATAGTAAAACTGTTTGAGGCTCCATAATCGGTGCAGGGTAAACACCAGAATAATTGCCTCTTCCTTAATATACTTGAATCTGCTGGAGTTACATTTGGAGGTGAGATATGGGAAACTGTTTGAATTACAATAGCATGGAAGTAAAAGCAATTTTACACTGTGAGAAGCTCAAGTGTTCTCACTGGAATCGGTTGTCTGAATGACATGCACCTGGAGCTTTTTTTTTTTTTCAGGTGTAGCTTTTGATTCTGTGTCTTCTCTTCTGCAGGCTAGGTTTCCAGGTTATTGACTGCTCTTTCTAGACTTTTGACAAACTCTTAGTCTGCAAGTTTAAAGTCTGGTGTTGGCTGAAGCTTTGACTATGAAAGGGATAGGGACACAGAATCAAATTGTTTATTCAGATGGTCTGTGTGTCCGAACGTAGAAGTCAGACAGAACAGTTTGGTTACTATAGTTGCCATCTGCCTGTACTGTGTTTTGGCTGTAGGAGAAGAATGATAGGGATAAAAGTGTTGCAAAGAGAAGCAAGTATCTTTAATATATTGATGCCTTCAGACTCCAGCCAGGACACTGATCCTTTCTGGGGACTCTATATGCAGTCTCCCCTAACTCCAAAACAGTTCAGAGGAGTCGGTGATTGTGACTGAGTAGGAGGGCTCACTGCCTAGATATCACACTTCGTAGGTCTGCATGAGGTCTATTCCACCTCAAGCGGTGTCTCAGTGTGCCTCAATCAGTGTTTCCGCACAAATCCCTAGGCTTCTGAAGTTCCCAGTACCCTGTGTCCTGCAGTCCCTTTTACTCAATAACCATGGTGTTTATACTTTATAACCACCTTTTCATTTGTGGAGATCAAAAACAAATTTGTTATTAAATAATGTGGATAATGGAAAATGAAAAAATAAGCCATTACAAACTTATTTGGCTAACAAAAATAATGCCTGTTTGCAAGGAAATGTCTGGATAGGCTGAGTAGGCAGTAATAGAGCCGGCTCAAAGTTGGCAGCCAAGCACTTGCTTCATTGAATGTGTGTTACTATCCACAGTGTTGGAAATAAACTGGCATCATGAAACAGGTTCCTAAAAGGTCCCCAAATCCCTATTCCAAGGATTGAAACCATACTTTTCCCCATTCCATTTAGCCTTCCAGATCATTCAAGCTTTTAAAAAACAGGTCAATTTAATATTCAGTTCATCAGCCCACAACTCATTTGGCTCATATCAGTTCAAAGACCCAGAAAACACAATCTCTGAGTTGTGCTGTATTATATATATGATGAGCTGCATTATGACCATCTGCCTCTCTCTCTTTTTTTAGAAAGTTTACCATAAGTAGCATGCACTCATGCTATACCACACACCTCTGATGCCATTGTAGCTGTAAGTTTATATCCAAAGTATTCAAGGCCCACAGTCTGATGACGGTGAGATATGTAAGCCAGGGAGTAGGATTCCCCCTTTCTAAGATGTTTCACATTTTTTTAATATTAACACAGACACAAAACATTGGTTTCTCTTGTTAGTTTTTTACAATTTTTAAAAAGCTGCTCAGTTACTGTTTTGTTGGGGATTTCATATTTTGTGTTTGTTTTTATTTTTTACCTCTTTTGTATAAGTAGGAGATTTATAGGGAAATATGTACTTTATGGAATAAATTTTAAGAACTAAAATGTATTTTAATTTAAATAAATTAACAGATCTTTGATCTTACAGCTGAATCACTGATTATATATTTGCAGAGCTGACTTAAAGGATGAAAGAAAATTCTATCAAGAGTGTTACTTTTGACTTCAAAGCCTTCTTAATAAAGTCTTTTAACTACCTGTGGAAAAAATAAGAAAAGCAAAGCAAGAATCATGAGGTATTTGACTTCGGTCAGGACTGCCTCATGACAGAATCGTCAGGATGGGTCCTGTCATAACATAGGATGAGTACCTTTCATCCAAACAGTTACTGTGGGGTAGATTCCAAGTCATGGAACTACCAGGTGTGCAGAGCCAAACTGAACCGTGTGAGATAGGGGCTGCAAGGTTGTGTGTGGGTTCAAAAGCAGACCACGAGGTCTGTCTTCTGAGGTACCACCATATGGGCTCAGATGATCATTTTAGTTACGATTTGAGCAATTAAATGTTTGTGCCACCCAGAAATGGCATGGAGGAATATAGCTTTTCACTGTTCAGTGTTTTCCCAAACGGAAACGGGTGCTTACATGTGTCCTGCCTTTTCTTATATTAGTTGTGTTAGTCTGAGTACATTAGAGAAATAAATCCACAGAAACAAAAATGTATAGAAGAGAGCTTTAGATAACGGGAAAATGCACATGGGAAAAAAATCCCAAACCAGTGCAGCCAAAGACTACAAGTCCAACATTAGCCATATGTCCCACCCCAATCCACAATGGCCTCTCCATCTTATCAAACACATGCAGTGATGGTGGCTGCAGGAGGAAAGAATTGCCCATCTGGTTTTCTGAGGTTGTTAACTCTTACTGGAATTAAAAGCGCCTTTTGTTCGCCTGGAGCGACTGGTGTTTGTAACCACTCAGACACGAGGGCTCCATCTCCTTGTGCAGGACTACTCGTGATTTATTATCTACCCCAAAGCTGCTCCACGGGTGGTACATGGGCCGCGAAAACTGTGACCTGTTTAAAATATGTTCATTTGTAGCTAGATACAGAAAGGAAGTTCAGAGTGCAGGTCCCAGCTATTTCCAATGCCAGCAATGTTATGTAAAGGGCAAAGCACACAGCAGGGTTTCTAGACAAATGACACA
Organism: Tenrec ecaudatus; assembly: GCF_050624435.1. Classification (NCBI taxonomy): domain Eukaryota; kingdom Metazoa; phylum Chordata; class Mammalia; order Afrosoricida; family Tenrecidae; genus Tenrec; species Tenrec ecaudatus. The sequence goes on along the minus strand of NC_134533.1, from coordinate 133,695,986 downwards.
CTGAGGATGACGAAATAAACCAAAGAAAATCTTATGCTAATCATGGAAACACTGTCAGGTAGTGGAGGACTAGTAAAGCAAGGCAGAATCTTGTCAGAGAGAGGGCCAGATGACGAACACTTCTGGTCAGATTAAATGAGAGGGTTAGTGACAAAGAGCCAGGACGTTTGCACGATGCATGGCAATGGGAGCTGCAAAGATGGGTTCAAACATCAGAAAGATATAAGGGTGGTCCAGCACTAGCAAGCCATTCCATGTCCTGTACATTGGGGTTGCTTTGAAGCAGACCAAATGGATAGCATCTACCAACAAGAACAACCAAGGAAGAGGAAGCTTCTATGATCCCAGAAACTGACATCACTAGAACGTGTCAGGAGACTTTTATAAAGGTAACCAATGGCCTGGCCCCTCATCACAGAAAGCTGGGGAAGCACCATTGTCCTGGTTTAACAGAGGTTCCCCAGATGAATTACTGTCCAGATGCCCATAGGAAGGAGAAATACCTATAGACATGACGGAAGGGAGGTTCACTCCGCTAAGGGAATGTGTTAATCTGTGCACTGTAGATGTTGAAACCCACAGACACACGTGTATAAAAGAGAGTTGTAATTAAATATTAAATGCACACCAAGATAACTACCCTAAAATATCTTTTTAATCTCATACGCCCACCATTATCCCATAGGCCTCCCAGAATCCACACAGTCTTCAACCATCTACAAAAGAGATGGAATGAGGCTGACTGCTTTTAAAAGCCAAGTCAGAGAAAACAAAATAATCTCATATTTGGTGGGCATCTGCATATAGCTGTGCAGCACCCAAAGCTGTTTCACGTAGATAATGTGGCTTCTGCTCAGATATTTCTGAGTGTACGTGTGGCTTGGAAGCAGTAGAGTTTAACTGGCTAAGGCATCATCTCACTATACTGAATTTCAAAATCAAGAAGCTGGAAAACTTCCAAAGCTAAAGTGACCAATGCCTGAATCATTCCGCCCTTCAATTAACACCACCTGTGCATCTTGGACATTTGGCATGATAAGCTAACAATATCAGTGAGCATAACCTGTTGTGAAAAACAGGAAGATACAAAAAGCTCCATTGTTTAATGGAATTATTGTATATGGGAACCTGCAGGATGTAATATTTCCCATCAACAGCTGATGATGGGAAATGATAATGCTCTTTGACCCCCCAAAAATCCCATATTCAGGCACTCTAGATTTATGAAAAACATGAACCTGGGTGAGGCAACTCAGAAGGCAGCCTGTTTAACGCGACATTTTATGATTTCCTTCACATTCAAGTACTTGAAAATCTAAGGCATGAGCTGAGAATAGTAAAACTGTTTGAGGCTCCATAATCGGTGCAGGGGAAACGCCAGATTAATTGCCTCTTCTTTAATATACTTGAATCTGCTGGAGTTACATTTGGAGGTGAGATATGGGAAACTGTTTGAATTACAATAGCATGGAAGTAAAAGCAATTTTACACTGTGAGAAGCTCAAGTGTTCTCATTGGAAATGGTTGTCTGAATGACACGCACCTGGAGCTTTTTTTTTTTCAGTTGTAGCTTTTGATTCTGTGTCTTCTCTTCTGCAGGCTAGGTTCCCAGTTATTGACTGCTCTTTCTAGACTTTTGACAAACTCTTAGTCTGCAAGTTTAAGGTCTGGTGTTGGCTGAAGCTTTGACTATGAAAGGGATAGGGGCACAGAATCAAATTGTTTATTCAGATGGTCTATCTGTCCGAACGTAGAAGTCAGACAGAAGAGTTTGGTTACTATAGTTGCCATTTGCCTGGACTGAGTTTTGGCTGTAGGAGAAGAATGATAGGGATAAAAGTGTTGCAAAGAGAAGCAAGTATCTTTAATAGATTGATGCCTTCAGACTCCAGCCTGGACACTGATCCTTTCTGGGGACTCTATATGCAGTCTCCCCTAACTCCAAAGCAGTTCTGAGGAGTCGGTGATTGTGACTGAGTAGGAGGGCTCACTGCCTAGATATCACACTTCGTAGGTCTGCATGAGGTCTATTCCACCCCAAGCGGTGTCTCAGTGTGCCTCAATCAGTGTTTCCACACAAATCCCTAGGCTTCTGAAGTTCCCAGTACCCTGTGTCCTGCAGTCCCTTATACTCAATAACCATGGTGTTTATACTTTATAACCACCTTTTCATTTGTGGAGATCAAAAACAAATTTGTTATTAAATAATGTGGATTATGGAAAATGAAAAAATAAGCCATTACAAACTTATTTGGCTAACAAAAATAATGCCTGTTTGCAAGGAAATGTCTGGATAGGCTGAGTAGGCAGTAATAGAGCCGGCTCAAAGTTGGCAGCCAAGCACTTGCTTCATTGAATGTGTGTTACTATCCACAGTGTTGGAAATAAATTGGCATCATGAAACAGGTTCCTGAAAGGTCCCCAAGTCTCTATTCCAAGGATTGAAACCATACTTTTCCCCATTCCATTTAGCCTTCCAGATCATTCAAGCTTTTAAAAAACAGGTCAATTTAATATTCAGTTCATCAGCCCACAACTCATTTGGCTCATATCAGTTCAAAGACCCAGAAAACACAATCTGAGTTGTGCTGTATTATAGATATGATGAGCTGCATTATGACCATCTGCCTCTCTTTATTTTTTTAGAATGTTTACCATAAGTAGCATGCACTCATGCTATACCACACACCTCTGATGCCATTGTAGCTGTAAGTTTATATCCAAGGTATTCAAGGCCCACAGACTGATGACGGTGAGATATGTAAGCCATGGGGTAGGATTCCCCCATTCTAAGATGTTTCACTTTTTTTTAATATTAACACAGACACAAAACATTGGTTTCTCTTGTTAGTTTTTTACAATTTTTAAAAAGCTGCTCTGTTACTGTTTTGTTGGGGATTTCATAATTTGTGTTTGTTTTTATTTTTTACCTCTTTTGTATAAGTAGGGGATTTATAGGGAAATATGTACTTTATTGAATAAATTTTAAGAACTAAAGTGTATTTTAATTTAAATAAATTAACAGATCTTTGATCTTACAGCTGAATCACTGATTATATATTTGCAGAGCCGACTTAAAGGATGAAAGAAAATTCTATCAAGAGTGTTACTTTGACTTCAAAGCCTTCTTAATAAAGTCTTTTAACTACCTGTGGAAAAAATAAGAAAAGCAAAGCAGGAATCATGAGGTATTTGACTTCGGTCAGGACTGCCTCATGACAGAATCGTCAGGATGGGGCCTGTCATAACACAGGATGGGTACCTTTCATCCAAACAGTTACTGTGGGGTAGATTCCAAGTCATGGAACTACCAGGTGTGCAGATCCAAAGTGAACCGTGTGAGATAGGGGCTGCAAGGCTGTGTGTGGGTTCTAAAGCAGACCACGAGGTCTGTCTTCTGAGGTACCACCATATGGGCTCAGATGATCGTTTTAGTTACGAATTGAGCAATTAAATGTTTGTGCCACCCAGAAATGGCATGGAGGAATATAGCTTTTCACTGTTCAGTGTTTTCCCAAACGGAAACGGGTGCTTACATGTGTCCTGCCTTTTCTTATATTAGTTGTGTTAGTCTGAGTACATTAGAGAAATAAATCCACAGAAACAAAAATGTATAAAAGAGAGATTTAGATAACGGGAAAATGCACATGGGAAAAAAATCCCAAACCAGTGCAGCCAAAGTCTACAAGTCCAACATTAGCCCATATGTCCCACCCCAATCCACAATGGCCTCTCCATCTTATCAAACACATGCAGTGATGGTGGCTGCAGGAGGAAAGAACTGCCCATCTGGTTTTCTGAGTTTGTTAACTCTTACTGGAATTAAAAGCGCCTTTTGTGTGCCTGGAGCGGCTAGTGTTTGTAACCACTGAGACACGAGGGCTCCATCTCCTTGTGCAGGACTACTCGTGATTTATTATCTACCCCAAGCTGTTCCACGGGTGTTACATGGGACGCGGAAAAACTGTGACCTGTTTAAAATATGTTCATTTGTAGCTAGGTACAGAAAGGAAGTTCAGAGTGCACTTCCCAGCTATTTCCAATGCCAGCAATGTCATGTAAAGGGCAAAGCACACAGCAGGGTTTCTAGACTAATGACACACTGAGGATGACGAAATACACCAATGAAAATCTTATGCTAATCATGGAAACACTGTCAGGTAGTGGAGGACTAGTAAAGCAAGGCAGAATCTTGTCAGAGAAGGGCCAGATGACGAACACTTCTGGTCAGATTAAATGGGAGGGTTAGTGACAAAGAGCCAGGACGTTTGCACGATGCATGGCAATGGGGGCTGCAAAGATGGGTTCAAACATCAGAAAGATATAAGGGTGGTCCAGCACTAGCAAGCCATTCCTTGTCCTGTACATTGGGGTTGCTTTGAAGCAGACCAAATGGATAGCATCTACCAACAAGAACAACCGAGGAAGAGGAAGCTTCTATGATCCCAGAAACTGACATCACTAGAACGTGTCAGGAGAGTTTTATAAAGGTAACCAATGGCCTGGCCTCTCATCACAGAACGCTGGGGAAGCCCATTGTCCTGGTTTAACAGAGGTTCCCCAGATGAATTACTGTCCAGATGCCCATAGGAAGGAGAAATACCTATAGACATGACGGAAGGGAGGTTCACTCCGCTATGGGAATGTGTTAATCTGTGCACTTTGGATGTTGAAACCCACAGACACACGTGTATAAAAGAGAGTTGTAATTAAATATTAAATGCACACCAAGATAACTACCTAAAATATCTTTTTAATCTCATAAGCCCACCTTTATCCCATAGGCCTCCCAGAATCCACACAGTCTTCAACCATCTACAAAAGAGATGGAATGAGGCTGACTGCTTTTAAAAGCCAAGTCAGAGAAAGCAAAATAATCTCATATTTGGTGGGCATCTGCATATAGCTGTGCAGCACCCAAAGCTGTTTCACGTAGATAATGTGGCTTCTGCTCAGATATTTCTGAGTGTACGTGAGGCTTGGAAGCAGTAGAGTTTAACTGGCTAAGGCATCATCTCACTATACTGAACTTCAAAATCAAGAAGCTGGAAAACTTCCAAAGCTAAAGTGACCAATGCCTGAATCATTCCGCCCTTCAATTAACACCACCTGTGCATCTTGGACATTTGGCATGATAAGCTAACAATATCAGTGAGCATAACCTGTTGTGAAAAACAGGAAGATACAAAAAGCTCCATTGTTTAATGGAATTACTGTATATGGGAACCTGCAGGATGTAAAATTTCCCATCAACAGCTGATGATGGGAAATGATAATGCTCTTTGACCCCCCAAAAATCCCATATTCAGGCACTCTAGATTTATGAAAAACATGAACCTGGGTGAGGCAACTCAGAAGGCAGCCTGTTTAACGCGACATTTTATGATTTCCTTCACATTCAAGTACTTGAAAATCTAAGGCATGAGCTGAGAATAGTAAAACTGTTTGAGCCTCCATAATCGGTGCAGGGGAAACACCAGATTAATTGCCTCTTCTTTAATATACTTGAATCTGCTGGAGTTACATTTGGAGGTGAGATATGGGAAACTGTTTGAATTACAATAGCATGGAAGTAAAAGCAATTTTACACTGTGAGAAGCTCAAGTGTTCTCATTGGAAATGGTTGTCTGAATGACACGCACCTGGAGCTTTTTTAATTCAGTTGTAGCTTTTGATTCTGTGTCTTCTCTTCTGCAGGCTAGGTTCCCAGTTATTGACTGCTCTTTCTAGACATTTGACAAACTCTTAGTCTGCAAGTTTAAGGTCTGGTGTTGGCTGAAGCTTTGACTATGAAAGGGATAGGAGCACAGAATCAAATTGTTTATTCAGATGGTCTATGTGTCCGAACGTAGAAGTCAGACAGAAGAGTTTGGTTACTATAGTTGCCATTTGCCTGGACTGAGTTTTGGCTGTAGGAGAAGAATGATAGGGATAAAAGTGTTGCAAAGAGAAGCAAGTATCTTTAATATATTGATGCCTTCAGACTCCAGCCTGGACACTGATCCTTTCTGGGGACTCTATATGCAGTCTCCCCTAACTCCAAAGCAGTTCTGAGGAGTCAGGGATTGTGACTGAGTAGGAGGGCTCACTGCCTAGATATCACACTTTGTACGTCTGCATGAGGTCTATTCCACCTCAAGCGGTGTCTCAGTGTGCCTCAATCAGTGTGTCCACACAAATCCCTAGGCTTCTGAAGTTACCAGTACCCTGTGTCCTGCAGTCCCTTTTACTCAACAACCCTGGTGTTTCTACTTTATAACCACCTTTTCATTTGTGGAGATCAAAAACAAATTCGTTATAAAATAATGTGGATTATGGAAAATGAAAAAAATAATCCATTAGAAACTTATTTGGCTAACAAAAATAATGCCAGTTTGCAAGGAAATATCTGGATAGGCTGAGTAGGCAGTAATAGAGCCGGCTCAAAATTGGCAGCCAAGCACTTGCTTCATTGAATGTGTGTTACTATCCACAGTGTTGGAAATAAATTGTTGTCATGAAACAGGTTCCTGAAAGGTCCCCAAATAACTATTCCAAGGATTGAAACCATACTTTTCCTCATTCCATTTAGCCTTCCAGATCATTCAAGCTTTTAAAAACAGGACAATTTCACATTCAGTTCATCAGCCCACAACTCAATAGGCTCATATCAGTTCAAAGACACAGAAAACACAATCTCTGAGTTGTGCTGTATTATAGTTATGATGAGCTGCATTATGACCATCTGCCTCTCTTTCTTTTTTTAAGAAATTTTACCATAGGTAGCATGCACTCATGCTATACCACACACCTCTGATGCCATTGTAGCTGTAAGTTCATATCCAATGTATTCAAGTCCCACATACTGATGACGGTGAGATATGTAAAGCCAGGAGGTAGATTTCCCCAATCTAAGATTTTCCACTTTTTTAAAATATTAACACTACACAAAACATTGGTTTCTCTTGTTAGTTTTTTTTACAATTTTTAAAAAGCTGCTCAGTTACTGTTTTGTTGGGGATTTCATATTTGTGTTTGTTTTTATTTTTTACCTCTTTTGTATAAGTAGGGGATTTATAGGGAAATATGAACTTTATGGAATAAATTTTAAGAACCAAAATGTATTTTAATTTAAATAAATTAACAGACCTTTGATCTTACAGCTGAATCACTGATTATATATTTGCAGAGCTGACTTAAAGGATGAAAGAAAAATCTATCAAGAGTGTTACTTTTGACTTCAAAGCCTTCTTAATAAAGTCTTTAAATACCTGTGGAAAAAAATAAGAAAAGCAAAGCAAGAATCATGAAGTATTTGACTGCGGTCAGGACTGCCTCATGACAGAATCGTCAGGATGGGGCCTGTCATAACACAGGACTGAGTACCTTTCATCCAAACAGTTACTGTCGGGTAGATTCCAAGTGATAGAACTACCAGGTGTGCAGATTCAAACTGAACCGTGTGAGATAGGGGCTGCAAGGCTGTGTGTGGGTTCAAAAGGAGACCAACAGGTCTGTCTTCTGAGGTACCACCATATGGGCTCAGATGATCGTTTTAGTTACGAATTGAGCAATTAAATATTTGTGCCACACAGAAATGGCATGGAGGAAAATAGCTTTTCACGCTTTAGTGTTTTTCCCAAACGGAAACGGGTGCTTACTTGTGTCTTGCATTTTCTTATATTAGTTGTGTTAATCTGAGTACATTAGAGAAATAATTCCACAGAAACAGAAATGTATAAAAGAGAGTTTTAGATAAAGGGAAATTTCACATGGGAAAAAAATCCCAAACCAGTGCAGCCAAAGTCTACAAGTCCAACATTAGCCCATATGTCCCACCTCAATCCACAATGTCCTCTCCATCTTAACAAACACATGCAGTGATGGTGGCTGCAGGTGGAAAGAACTGCCTATCTGGTTTTCTGAGGTTGTTAACTCTTACTGGAATTAAAAGCGCCTTTTGTGTGCCTGGAGCGGCTGGGTTTGGTAACCACTCAGACACGAGGGCTCCATCTACTTCTGCAGGAATACTCGTGATTTATTATCTACCCCAATGCTGCTCCAACAGTGGTACATGGTACGGCGATAAACTGTGACCTGTTTAAAATATGTCCATTTGTAGCTAGGTACAGAAAGGATGGTCAGAGTGCAGGTCCCAGCTATTTCCAATGCCAGCAATGTCATGTAAAGGACAAAGCATGCAGCAGGTTTTCTAGACGAATGACACACTGAGGATGACGAAATACTCCAATTAATATCTTATGCCTATCATGGAAACACTGTGAGGTAGTGGAGGACTAGTAAAGCAAGGCAGAATCTTGTCAGAGAGAGGGCCAGATGACGAACATTTCTGGTCAGATTAAATGGGAGGGTTAGTGACAAAGAGCCAGGAAGTTTGCACGATGCATGGCAATGGGGGCTGCAAAGATGGGTTCAAACATCAGAGAGATATAAGGTGGCCCAGCACTAGCAAGCCATTCCTTGTCCTGTACATTGGGGTTGCTTGGAAGCAGACAACTGGATAGCATCTAGCACCAAGAACAACTGAGGAAGAGTAAGCCTCTATTGTCCCAGAAACGGACATCATTAGGACGTGTCAGGAGACTTTTATAAAGATAACCAATGGCCTGGCCTCTCATCACAGATAACTGGGGAAGCACCATTGTCCTGATTTAACAGACGTTCCCCAGATGAATTACTGTCAAGATGCCCATTGGAAGGAGAAATACCTATAGACATGACGGAAGGGCGGTTCCCTCCGCTATGGGAATGTGTTAATCTGTTCACTTTCGATGTTGAAACCCACAGACACACGTGTGTAAAACAGAGTTGTAATTAAATATTAAATGCACATCAAGAAAACTTCCCTAAAAGATCTTTTTAATCTCAGAAGCCCACCATTATCCCATAGGCCTCCCAGAATCCACACAGTCTTCAACCATCTACAAAAGAGATGGAATGAGGCTGACTGCTAGTAAAAGCCAAGTCAGAGAAAGCAAAATAATCTCATATTTGGTGGGCATCTGCATATAGCTGTGGAGCACCCAAAGCTGTTTCACGTAGATAATATGGCTTATGCTCAGATATTTCTGAGTGTATGTGAGGCTTGGAAGCAGTAGCGTTTAACTGACTAAGGCATCATCTCACTATACTGAATTTCAAAATCAAGATGCTGGAGAACTTGCAAAGCTAAAGTGACCAATGCCTGAGTCATTCCGCCCTTCAATTAACACCACCTGTGCATCTTGGACATTTGGCATGATAAGCTAAAAATATCAGTGAGCATAACCTGTTGTGAAAAACAGGAAGATACAAAAAGCTCCATTGTTTAATGTAATTATTGTATATGGGAACCTGCAGGATGTAAAATTTCCCATCAACAACTGATGATGGGAAATGATAATGCTCTTTGACCCCCCAAAAATCCCATATTGAGGCACTCTAGATTTATGTCAACATAAACCTGGGTAAGGCAACTCAGAAGGCTGCCTGTTTAACGCGACATTTTATGATTTCCTTCACATTCAAGTACTTGAAAATCTAAGGCATGAGCTGAGAATAGTAAAACTGTTTGAGGCTCCATAAACGGTGCAGGGGAAACACCAGAATAATTGCCTCTTCCTTAATATATTTGAATCTGCTGGAGTTACATGTGGAGGTGAGATATGGGAAACTGTTTGAATTACAATAGCATGGAAGTAAAAGCAATTTTACAATGTGAGAAGCTCAAGTGTTCTCATTGGAATCGGTTGTCTGAATGACACCCACCTGGAGCTTTTTTTTTGTCAGTTGTAGCTTTTGATTCTGTGTCTTCTCTTCTGCAGGCTAGGTTTCCAGGTTATTGACTGCTCTTTCTAGACTTTTGACAATCTCAGTCGGCAAGTTTAAGGTGTGGTGTTGGCTGAAGCTTTGACTATGAGAGGGATAGGGACACAGAATATATAGTTTATTCAGATGGTCTATGGGTCCGAACGTAGAAGTCAGACAGAACAGTTTGGTTACTGTAGTTGCCATCTGCCTGGGACTGAGTTTTGGTTGTAGGAGAAGAACGATATGGATAAAGTTTTGCAAACTGAATCAAGTATCTTTAATATATTGATGACTTCAGACTCCAACCTGGACAATGATCCTTTCTGGGGACTCTATATGTAGTGTCCCCTGACTCCAAAACAGTTCTGAGGAGTCGGTGATTGTGACTGAGTAGGAGGGCTCACTGCCTAGATATCACACTTCGTAGGTCTGCATGAGGTCTATTCCACCTCAAGCGGTGTCTCAGTTTGTCTCAATCAGTGTTTCCACCCAAATCCCTAGGCTTCTGATGTTACCAGTACCCTGTGTCCTGCAGTCCCTTTTATTCAATAACCCTGGTGTTTCTACTTTATAACCACCTTTTCATTTGTGGAGATCAAAAACAAATTTGTTATTAAATAATGTGGATTTTGGAAAATGAAAAAATAAGCCATTAGAAACTTATTTGGCTAACAAAAATAATGCCAGTTTGCAAGGAAATGTCTGGATAGGCTGAGTAGGCAGTAATACAACCGGCTCAAAGTTGGCAGCCAAGCACTTGCTTCATTGATTGTGCGTTACTATCCACGGTTTTGGAAATAAATTGATGTCATGAAACAGGTTCCTTAAAGGTCCCGAAATCAGTATTCCAAGGATGGAAACCATACTTTTCCCCATTCCATTTAACCTTTCAGATCATTCAACTTTTAAAAAACAGGGCAATTTCACATTCAGTTCATCAGCCCACAATTCAATAGGCTCATATCAGTTCAAAGACACAGAAAACACAATCTCTGAGTTGTGCTGTATTATAGATATGATGAGCTGCATTATGACCATCTGCCTCTCTTTCTTTTTTTAGAAAGTTTACCATAAGTAGCATGCACTCATGCTATACCACACACCTCTGATGCCATTGTAGCTGTAAGTTCATATCCAATGTATTCAAGGCCCACAGACTGATGACGGTGAGATATGTAATCCAAGGGGTAGGATTCCCCCATTCTAAGATTTTTCACTTTTTTTAAATATTAACACAGACACAAAACATTGGTTTCTCTTGTTAGTTTTTTACAATTTTTAAAAAGCTGCTCAGTTACTGTTTTGTTGGGGATTTCATATTTTGTGTTTGTTTTTATTTTTTACCTCTTTTGTATAAGTAGGGGATTTATAGGGAAATATGTACTTTATGGAATAAATTTTAAGAACCAAAATGTATTTTAATTTAAATAAATTAACAGATCTTTGATCTCATAGCTGAATCACTGATTATATATTTGCAGAGCCGACTTAAAGGATGAAAGAAAATTCTATCAAGAGTGTTACTTTTGACTTCAAAGCCTTCTTAATATAGTGTTTTAACTACCTGTGGAAAAAATAAGAAAAGCAAAGCAAGAATCATGAGGTATTTGACTTCTGTCAAGACTGCCTCATGACAGAATCGTCAGGATGGGGCCTGTCATAACACAGGACTGAGTACCTTTCATCCAAACAGTTACTGTGGTGTAAATTCCAAGTCATGGAACTACCAGGTGTGAAGAGCCAAACGGAACCATGTGAGATAGTGGCTGCAAGGCTGTGTGTGGGTTCAAAAGCAGAACACCAGTTCTGTCTTCTGAGGTACCACCATATGGGCTCAGATGATCGTTTTAGTTACGAATTGAGCAATTAAATGTTTGTGCGACCCAGAGATGGCATGGAAGAAAATAGCTTTTCCCTCTTTAGTGTCTTTCACAAATGGTAACGGGTGCTTACTTGTGTCCTGCCTTTTCTTATATTAGTTGTGTTAATCTGAGTACATTAGAGAAATAAATCCACAGAAACTGAAATGTATAAAAGAGAGCTTTAGATAACGGGAAAATGCACATGGGAAAAAAATCCCAAACCAGTGCAGCCAAAGTCTACAAGTCAAACATTAGCCCATTTGTCCCACCCCAATTCACAATGTCCTCTCCTTTTTAACAATCACATGCAGTGATGGTGGCTGCAGGTGGAAAGAACTGCCCATCTGGTTTTCTGAGGTTGTTAACCCTTTACTGGAATTAAAAGTGCCTTTGTGTGCCTGGAGCAGCTGGTTTTTGTAACCACTCAGACACGAGGGCTCCATCTCCTTGTGCAGGAATACACGTGATTTATTATCTACCCCAATGCTGCTCCAAGGGTGGTACGTGAGCCCGTGATAAACTGTGACCTGTTTAAAATATATCCATTTGTAGCTAGGTACAGAAAGGAAGGACAGAGAGCAGGTCCCAGCTATTTCCAATGCCAGCAATGTCATGTAAAGGGCAAAGCACGCAGCAGGGTTTCTAGACTAACGACACACTGAGGATGACGAAATACACCAATGAAAATCTTATGCTAATCAAGGAAACACTGTCAGGTAGTGGAGGACTAGTAAAGCAAGGCAGAATCTTGTCAGAGAGAGGGCCAGATGACGAACCCTTCTGGTCAGATTAAAGGGGAGGGCCAGTGACATAGAGCCAGGCAGTTTGCATGATGCATGGCCATGGGGGCTGAAAAGATGGGTTCAAACATCAGAAAGTTATAAGGGTGGCCCAGGACTACCAAGCGATTCCTTGTCCTGTACATTGGGGTTGCTTTGAAGCAGACCAATTGGATAGCATCTACCAACAAGACCAACCGAGAAGAGGAAGCCTCTATGGTCTCAGAAACTGACATCACTAGAACGTGTCAGGAGACTTTTATAAAGGTAACCAATGGCCTGGCCCCTCATCACAGAAAGCTGGGGAAGCACCATTGTCCTGGTTTAACAGATGTTCCCCAGATGAATTACTGTCCAGATGCCCATAGGAAGGAGAAATACCTATAGACATGACGGAAGCTACGTTCCCTCCGCTATGGGAATGTGTTAATCTGTGATCTTTAGATGTTGAAACCTACAGACAAACGTGTATAAAAGAGAGTTGTAATTAAATATTAAATGCACATCAAGAAAACTTCCCTAAAAGATCTTTTTAATCTCAGAAGCCCACCATTATCCCATAGGCCTCCCAGAATCCACACAGTCTTCAACCATCTACAAAAGAGATGGAATGAAGCTGACTGCTAATAAAAGCCAAGTCAGAGAAAGCACAATAATCTCATATTTGGTGGGCATCTGCATATAGCTGTGCAGCACCCAAAGCTGTTTCACGTAGATAATATGGCTTATGCTCAGATATTTATGAGTGTACGTGAGGCTTGGAAGCAGTAGCGTTTAACTGACTAAGGCATCATCTCACTATACTGAATTTCAAAATCAAGATGCTGGAGAACTTGCAAAGCAAAAGTGACCAATGCCTGAGTCATTCCGCCCTTCAATTAACACCACCTGTGCATCTTGGACATTTGGCATGATAAGCTAACAATATCAGTGAGCATAACCTGTTGTGTAAAACAGGAAGATACAAAAAGCTCCATTGTTTAATGTAATTATTGTATATGGGAACCTGCAGGAGGTAAAATTTCCCATCAACAACTGATGATGGGAAATGATAATGCTCTTTGACCCCCTATAAACCCATATTGAGGCACTCTAAATTTAAGAAAAACATAAATCTCGGTGAGGCAACTCAGAAGGCAGCCTGTTTAACGCGACATTTTATGATTTCCTTCACATTCAAGTAGTTAAAAATCTAAGGCATGAGCTGAGAATAGTAAAACGGTGCAGGGGAAACACCAGAATAATTGCCGCTTCCTTAATATACTTGAATCTGCTGGAGTTACATTTGGAGGTGAGATATGGGAAACTGTTTCAATTACAATAGCATGGAAGTAAAAGCAATTTTACACTGTGAGAAGCTCAAGTGTTTTCATTGGAATCAGTTGTCTGAATGACACCCACCTGGAGCTTTTTTTTTTTTTCAGTTGTAGCTTTTGATTCTGTGTCGTCTCTTCTGCAGGCTAGGTTTCCAGGTTATTGACTGCTCTTTCTAGACTTTTGACAAACTCTTAGTCTGCAAGTATAAAGTCTGGTATTGGCTGAAGCTTTGACTATGAGATAGATGGGGACACAGAATCAAATTGTTTATTCAGATGGCCTATGTGTCCTAACATAGAATTCAAACAGAACAGTGTGGTTACTGTATTTGCCATCTGCCTGCGACTGAGTTTTGGCTGCATGAGAAGAATGATAGGGTTAAAGTGATGCAAACAGAAGCAAGTATCTTTAATATATTGATGCCTTCAGACTCCAGCCTGGATACTGATCCATTCTGGGGACTCTATATGCATATCCCCTAACTCCAAAACAGTTCTGAGGAGTCGGTGATTGTGACTGAGTAGGAGGGCTCACTGACTAGATATCACACTTCGTAGGTCTGCATGAGGGCTATTCCACCTCAAGCGGTGTCTCAGTGTGCCTCAATCAGTGTTTCCACCCAAATCCCTAGCTTCTGAAGTTCCGAGTACCCTGTGTCCTGCAGTCCGTTTTACTCAATAACCCTGGTGTTTATACTTTATAACCACATTTCATTTATGGAGATAAAAAACAAATTTGTTATTAAATAATTTGGTCTATGAAAATTGAAAAAATAAGCCATTACAAACTTATTTGACTAACAAAAATAATGCCAGTTTGCAAGGAAATGTCTGGATAGGCTTAGTAGGCAGTAATAGATCCGGCTCAAAGTTGGCAGCAAAGCACTTGCTTCATTGAATGTGTGTTACTATCCACAGTGTTGGAAATAAATTGTTGTCATGAAACAGGTTCCTGAAAAGTCCCAAAATCACGATTCCAAGGATTGAAACCATACTTTTCCCCATTCCATTTCGCCTTCCAGATCATTCAATCTTTTAAAAAACAGGTCAATTTAATATTCAGTTCATTAGCCCACAACTCAATTGGCTCATATCAGTTCAAAGGCTCAGAAAACACAACCTCTGAGTTGTGCTGTATAAGAGTTATGATGAGCTGCATTATGACCATCTGCCTCTCTTTCTTTTTTTTAGAAAGTTTACCATAAGTAGCATGCACTCATGCTATACCATACACCTCTGATGCCATTGTAGTTGTAAGTTTATATCCAATGTATTCAAGGCCCACAGACTGATGACGGTGAGATATGGAAAGCCAGGGGGTAGGATTCCCCCATTCTAAGATTTTTCACTTTTTTTAAATATTAACACTGACACAAAACATTGGTTTCTCTTGTTAGTTTTTTACAATTTTTAAAACTCTGCTCAGTTACTGTTTTGTTGGGGCTTTCATATTTTGTGTTTGTTTTTATTTTTTACCTCTTTTGTATAAGTAGGGGATTTATAGGGAAATATGTACTTTATGGAATAAATTTTAAGAACCAAAATGTATTTTAATTTAAATAAATTAACAGATCTTTGATCTTACAGCTGAATCACTGATTATATATTTGCCGAGCCGACTTAAAGGATGAAAGAAAATTCTATCAAGAGTGTTACTTTTGACTTCAAAGCCTTCTTAATAAAGTCTTTTAACTACCTGTGGAAAAAATAAGAAAAGCAAAGCAAGAATCATGAGGTATTTGACTTCGGTCAGGACTGCCTCATGACAGAATCGTCAGGATGGGGCCTGTCATAACACAGGACTGAGTACCTTTCATCCAAACAGTTACTGTGGGGTTGATTCCAAGTCATGGAACTACCAGGTGTGCAGAGCCAAACTGAACCATGTGAGATAGTGGCTGCAAGGCTGTGTGTGGGTTCAAAAGCAGAACACCAGGTCTGTCTTCTGAGGCACCACCATATGGGCTCAGATGATCGTTTTAGTTACGAATTGAGCACTTAACAATTTGTGCCACCCAGAGATGGCATGGAGGAAAATAGCTTTTCCCTCTTTAGTGTCTTTCGCAAATGGTAACGGGTTCTTACTTGTGCCCTGCCTTTTCTTATATTAGTTGTGTTAATCTGAGTACATTAGAGAAATAAATCCACAGAAACTGAAATGTATAAAAGAGAGCTTTAGATAACGGGAAAATGCACATGGGAAAAAAAATCCCAAACCAGTGCAGCCAAAGTCTAAAAGTCAACATAAGCCCATATGTCCCACCCCAATCCACAATGTCCTCTCCTTCTTAACAAACACATGCAGTGATGGTGGCTGCAAGTGGAAAGAACTGCCCATCTGGTTTTCTGAGGTTGTTAACTCTTACTGGAATTAAAAGCGCCTTTTATGTGCCTGGAGCGGCTGGTGTTTGTAACCACTCAGACACGAGGGCTCCATCTCCTTCTGCAGGACTACTCGTGATTTATTATCTACCCCTATGCTGCTCCAAGAGTGGTACATGGGCCGGTGATAAACTGTGACCTGTTTAAAATATATCCATTTGTAGCTAGGTACAGAAAGGAAGGTCAGAGTGCAGATCCCAGCTATTTCCAATGCCAGCAATGTCATGTAAAGGGCAAAGCACGCAACAGGGTTTCTAGACTAACGACACACTGAGGATGATGAAATACACCAATGAAAATCTTATGCTAATCATGAAAACACTGTCAGGTAGTGGAGGACTAGTAAAGCAAGGCAGAATCTTGTCAGAGAGAGGGCCAGATGACGAACCCTTCTGGTCAGATTAAAGGGGATTGCCAGTGACAAAGAGCCAGGCCGTTTGCATGATGCATGGCCATGGGGGCTGTAAAGATGGGTTCAAACATCAGAAAGTTATAAGGGTGGCCCAGGACTACCAAGCCATTCCTTGTCCTGTACGTTGGGGTTGCTTTGAAGCAGACCAACTGGATAGCATCTACCAACAAGACCAACCGAGGAAGAGGAAGCCTCTATGGTCCCAGAAACTGACATCACTAGCACGTGTCAGGAGACTTTTATAAAGGTAACCAATGGCCTGGCCCCTCATCCCAGAAAGCTGGGGAAGCACCATTGTCCTGGTTTAACAAATGTTCCCCAGATGAATTACTGTCCAGATGCCCATAGGAAGGAGAAAATACCTATAGACATGATGGAAGGGAGGTTCCCTCCGCTATGGAAATGTGTTAATCTGTGCACTTTAGATGTTGAAACCTACAGACAAACGTGTATGAAAGAGAGTTGTAATTAAATATTAAATGCACATCAAGAAAACTTCCCTAAAACATCATTTTAATCTCATAAGCCCACCATTATCCCATAGGCCTCCCAGAATCCACACAGTCTTCAACCATCTACAAAAGAGATGGAATGAGGCTGACTGCTAGTAAAAGCCAAGTCAGAGAAAGCAAAATAATCTCATATTTGTGGGCATCTGCATATAGCTGTGGTGCACCCAAAGCTGTTTCACGTAGATAATATGGCTTATGCTCAGATATTTCTGAGTGTACGTGATGCTTGAAAGTAGTAGCGCTTAACTGGCTAAGGCATCATCTCACTATACTGAATTTCAAAATCAAGATGCTGGAGAACTTGCAAAGCAAAAGGGACCAATGCCTGAGTCATTCCGCCCTTCAATTAACACCACCTGTGCATCTTGGACATTTGGCATGATAAGCTAACAATATCAGTGAGCATAACCTGTTGTGAAAAACAGGAAGATACAAAAAGCTCCCTTGTTTAATGTAATTATTGTATATGGGAACCTGCAGGAGGTAAAATTTCCCATCAACAAATGATGATGGGAAATGATAATGCTCTTTGACCCCCCAAAAAACCCATATTGAGGCACTCTAAATTAAAAAAAAACATAAATTTCGGTGAGGCGACTCAGAAGGCAGCCTGTTTAACGTGACATTTTATGATTTCCTTCACATTCAAGTAGTTGAAAATCTAAGGCATGAGCTGAGTATAGTAAAACGGTGCAGGGGAAACACCAGAATAATTGCCGCTTCCTTAATATACTTGAATCTGCTGGAGTTACATTTGGAGGTGAGATATGGGAAACTGTTTGAATTACAATAGCATGGAAGTAAAAGCAATTTTACACTGTGAGAAGCTCAGTGTTTTCATTGGAATCGGTTGTCTGAATGACACCCACCTGGAGCTTTTTTTTTTTCAGTTGTAGCTTTTGATTCTGTGTCTTCTCTTCTGCAGGCTAGGTTTCCAGGTTATTGACTGCTCTTTCTAGACTTTTTACAAACTCTTAGTCTGCAGGTTTAAAGTCTGGTGCTGGCTGAAGCTTTGACTATGAGAGGGATAGGGACACAGAATCAAATTGTTTATTCAGATGGTCTATGTGTCCTAACGTAGAATTCAAACCGAACAGTCTGGTTACTGTAGTTGCCATCTGCCTGCGACTGAGTTTTGGCTGCATGAGAAGAATGATAGGGTTAAAATGATGCAAACAGAAGCAAGTATCTTTAATATATTGATGCCTTCAGACTCCTGCCTGGACACTGATCCTTTCTGGGGACTCTATATGCAGTCTCCCCTGACTCCAAAACAGTTCTGAGGAGTCGGTGATTGTGACTGAGTAGGAGGGCTCACTGCCTAGATATCACACTTCGTAGGTCTGCATGAGGGCTATTCCAACTCAAGCGGTGTCTCAGTGTGCCTCAATCAGTGTTTCCACCCAAATCCCTAGGCTTCTGAAGTTCCCAGTACTCTGTGTCCTGCAGTCCGTTTTACTCAATAACCCTGGTGTTTATACTTTTTAACCACGTTTTCATTTATGGAGATCAAAAACAAATTTGTTATGAAATAATGTGGTCTATGGAAATTGAAAAAATAAGTCATTAGAAACTTATTTGGCTAACAAAAAGAATGCCAGTTTGCAAGGAAATGTCTGGATAGGCTGAGTAGGCAGTAATAGAGCCGGCTCAAAGTTGGCAGCCAACCACTTGCTTCATTGAATGTGTGTTACTATCCACAGTGTTGGAAATAAATTGTTTTCATGAAACAGGTTCCTGAAAAGTCCCAAAATCACGATTCCAAGGATTGAAACCATACTTTTCCCCATTACATTTCGCCTTCCAGATCATTCAATCTTTTAAAAAACAGGTCAATTTAATATTTAGTTCATTAGCCCACAACTCAATTGGCTCATATCAGTTCAAAGACTCAGAAAACACAACCTCTGAGTTGTGCTGTATTATAGTTATGATGAGCTGCATTATGACCATCTGCCTCTCTTTCTTTTTTTAGAAAGTTTACCATAATTAGCATGCACTCATGCTATACCACACACCTCTGATGCCATTGTAACTGTAAGTTTATATCCAATGTATTCAAGGCCCACAGACTGATGACGGTGAGATATGTAAGCCAGGGGGTAGGATTCCCCCATTCTAAGATTTTTCACTTTTTTTAAATATTAACACTGACACAAAACATTGGTTTCTCTTGTTAGTTTTTTACAGTTTTTAAAAAACTGCTCAGTTACTGTTTTGTTGGGGATTTCATATTTTGTGTTTGTTTTAATTTTTTATATCTTTTGTATAAGTAGGGGATTTATAGGGAAATATGTACTTTATGGAATAAATTTTAAGAACCAAAATGTATTTTAATTTAAATAAATTAACAGATCTTTGATCTTACAGCGGAATCACTGATTATATATTTGCAGAGCCGACTTAAAGGATAAAAGAAAATTCTATCAAGAGTGTTACTTTTGACTTCAAAGCCTTCTTAATAAAGTCTTTTAACTGCCTGTGAAAAATTAAGAAAAGCAAAGCAAGAATCATGAGGTATTTGACTTCGCTCAGGACTGCCTCATGACAGAATCGTCAGGATGGGGCCTGTCATAACACAGGACTGAGTACCTTTCATCCAAACAGTTACTGTGGGGTTGATTCCAAGTCATGGAACTACCAGGTGTGCAGAGCCAAACTGAACCATGTGAGATAGTGGCTGCAAGGCTGTGTGTGGGTTCAAAAGCAGAACACCAGGTCTGTCTTCTGAGGCACTACCATATGGACTCAGATGATCGCTTTAGTTACGAAGTGAGCACTTAACAGGTTGTGCCACCCAGAGATGGCATGGAGGAAAATAGCTATTCCCTCTTTAGTGTCTTTCGCAAATGGTAACGGGTGCTTACTTGTGTTCTACCTTTTCTTATATTAGTTGTGTTAGTCTGAGTACATTAGATAAATAAATCCACAGAAACTGAAATGTATAAAAGAGATCTTTAGATAACGGAAAATGCACATGGGAAAAAAATCACAAACCAGTGCATCCAAAGTCTAAAAGTCAAACATAAGCACATATGTCCCACCCCAATCCACAATGTCCTCTCCATCTTAACAAACACATGCAGTGATGGTGGCTGCAGGTGGAAATAACTCCCCATCTGGTTTTCTGAGGTTGTTAACTCTTACTGGAATTAAAAGCGCCTTTTGTGTGCCTGGAGCGGCTGGTGTTTGTAACCACTCAGACACGAGGGCTCCATCTCCTTGTGCAGGACTACTCGTGATTTATTATCTACCCCAATGCTGCTCCAGGGGTGGTTCATGGGCTGGTGATAAACTATGACCTGTTTAATATATATCCATTTGTAGCTAGGTACAGAAAGGAAGGTCAGAGTGCAGGTCCCAGCTATTTCCAATGCCAGCAATGTCATGTAAAGGGCAAAGCACGCAGCAGGGTTTCTAGACTTACGACACACTGAGGATGACGAAATACACCAATGAAAATTTTATGTTAATCATGGAAACACTGTCAGGTAGTGGAGGACTAGTAAAGCAAGGCAGAATCTTGTCAGAGAGAGGGCCAGATGACGAACCCTTCTGGTCAGATTAAAGGGGAGGGCCAGTGAAAAATGGCCAGGCCGTTTGCACGATGCATGGCCATGGGGGCTGAAAAGATGGGTTCAAACATCAGAAAGATATAAGGGTGGCCCAGAACTGGCAAGCCATTCCTTCTCCTGTACATTGGGGTTGCTTTGAAGCAGACCAACTGGATAGCATCAACAACAAGATCAACAGAGGTAGAGGAAGCCTCTATGATCCCAGAAACTGACATCACTAGGACGTGTCAGGAGACTTTTATAAAGGTAACCAATGGCTTGGCCCCTCATCACAGAAAGCTGGGGAAGCACCATTGTCCTGGTTTAACAGACGTTCCCCAGATGAATTACTGTCCAGATGCCCATAGGAAGTAAAAATACCTATAGACATGACGGAAGGGAGGTTCACTCCGATATGGGAATGTGTTAATCTGTGCACTTTAGATGTTGAAAACCACAAACAAACGTGTATGAAAGAGAGTTGTAATTAAATATTAAATGCACATCAAGAAAACTTTCCCACAATATCTTTTTAATCTCAGAAGCCCACCAATATCCCATAGTCTCCCCAGAATGCACAAAGTCTTCAACCATCTACAAAAGAGATGGAATGAGGCTGACTGCTAGTAAAAGCCAAGTCAGAGAAAGCAAAATAATCTCATATTTTGTGGGCATCTGCATATAGCTGTGGAGCACCCAAGCTGTTTCACGTAGATAATGTGTCTTCTGCTCAGATATGTCTGAGTGTACGTGAGGCTTAGAAGCATTAGCATTTAACTGGCTAAGGCATCATCTAACTATACTGAATTTCAAAATCAAGATGCTCAAGAACTTGCAAAGCTATAGTGACCAATGCCTGAATCATTCCGTCCTTGATTACGCCACCTGTGCATCTTGGACATTTGGCATGATAAGCTTTCAATATCAGTGAGCATAACCTGTTGAGAAAAACTGGAAGATACAAAAAGCTCCATTGTTTAATGTAATTAATTTATATGGGAACCTGTAGGATGTAAAATTTCCCATCAACAACTGATGATGGGACATGATAATGTTCTTTGACCCCCCCCCCAAAAACCCATATTGAGGCAGTCTAGAAATGAAAAACAAATCTGTGTGAGGCAACACAGAAGGAAGCCTGTGAGGCAAGGCATTTTATAATTTCCTTCACATTCAATTAGTTGAAAATCTAAGGCATGAGCTGAGAATAGTAAAACTGTTTGAAGCTCCATAATCGGTGAAGGGGAAACACCAGAATAATTGCCTCTTCCTTAATATATTTGCATCTGCTGGAGTTACATTTGGAGGTGAGATATGGGAAACTGTTTGAACTACAATAGTATGGAAGTAAAAGCAATTTTACACTGTGAGAAGCTCAAGTGTTTTCATTGGAATCGGTTGTCTGAATGACACCCACCTGGAGCTTTTTTTTTTTTTTTCAGTTGTATCTTTTGATTCTGTGTCTTCTCTTCTGCAGGCGAGATTTCCAGGTTATTGACTGCTCTTTCTAGACTTTTGACAAACTCTTAGTCTGCATGTTTAAGGTCTGGTGTTGGCTGAAGCTTTGACTATGAGAGGGATAAGAACACAGAATCAAATTGTTTATTCAGATGGTCTATGTGTCCTAACGTAGAAGTCAGATAGAACAGTCTGGTTACTGTAGTTGCCTTCTGCCTGGGACTGAGTTTTGGCTGCATATGAAGAATGATAGGGATAAAAGTGATTCAAACAGAAGCAAGTATCTTTAATATTTTGATGCCTTCAGACTCCAGCCTTGGCCCTCATCCTTTCTGGGGACTTTATATGCAGTCTCCCCTGACTCCAAAACAGTTCTGAGAAGTCGGTGATTGTGAATGAGTATGAGGGTTCACTGCCTAGGTATCACATTTCATAGGTCTGCATGAGGGCTATTCCCCCTCAAGCGGTGTTCCATTATGCCTCAATCAGTATTTCCACCCAAATCCCTAGGCTTCTGAAGTTCCCAGTACCCTGTGTCCTGCAGTCCCTTTTACTCAATAACCCTGGTGTTTATACTTTATAACCACCTTTTCATTTGTGGAAATCAAAAACAAATTTGTTATTAAATAATGTGGTTTATGGAAAATGAAAAACAAGCCATTACAAACTTATTTGGCTAACAGAAATAATGGCAGTTTGCAAGGAAATGTCTGGATAGGCTGAGTAGGCAGTAATAGAGCCAACTCAAAGTTGGCAGCCAAGCACTTGCTTCATTGATTGTGTGTTACTATCCACAGTTTTGGAAATATATTGTTGTCATGAAACAGGTTCCTGAAAGGTCCCCAAATCACTATTCCAAGGATTGAAACCATACTTTTCCCCATTCCATTTAGTCTTCCAGATCATTCAAGCTTTTAAAAACAGGTCAATTTCACACTCAGTTCATCAGCCCACAACTCAATTAACTTATGTCAGTTCAAAACCCAGAAAACACAACCTCTGTGTTGTGCTGTATTATAGTTATGATGAGCTGCATTATGACCATCTGCCTCTCTTTCTTTTTTTTAGAAAGTTTACCATAAGTAGCATGCACTCATGCTATACCACACACCTCTGTTGCCATTGTAGCTGTAAGTTTTTATCCAATGTATTTAAGGCCCACAGACTGATGACGGTGAGATATGTAAAGCCAGGGGGTAGGATTCCCCTATCCTAAGATTTTTCACTCTTTTTTAATATTAACACAGACACAAAACATTGGTTTCTCTTGTTGGTTTTTTACAATTTTTAAAAAGCTGCTCAGTTACTGTTTTGTTGGGGATTTCATATTTTTTACCTCTTTTGTATAAGTAGGTAATTTATATGGAAATATGCACTTTTTGGAATAAATTTTAAGAACCAAAATGTATTTTAATTTAAATATATTAACAGATCTTTGATCTTACAGCTGAATCACTGATTATATATTTGCAGAGCCGACATAAAGGATGAAAGAAAATTCTATCAAGAGTGTTACTTTTGACTGCAAAGCCTTGTTAATAAAGTCTTTTAACTACCTGTGGAAAAAAATAAGAAAAGCAAAGCAAGAATCATGATTTATTTGACTTCGGTCAGGACTGCCTCATGACAGAATCGTCAGAATGGGGCCTGTCATAACACAGGACTGAGTACCTTTCATCCAAACAGTTACTGTGGGGTAGATTCCAAGTCATGGAACTACCAGGTGTGCAGAGCCAAACTGAACCGTGTGAGATAGGGGCTGTAAGGCTGTGTGTGGGTTCCAAAGCAGACCACCAGTTCTGTCTTCTGAGGTACCAACTTATGGGCTAAGATGATCGTTTTAGTTTCGAATTGTGCACTTAACAGTTTGTGACAACCAGAGATGGCATGGAGGAAAATAGCTTTTCACTGTTTAGTGTCTTTCCCAAACGGAAACGGGTGCTTACTTGTGTCCTGCCTTTTCTTATATTAGTTGTGTTTGTCTGAGTACATTACAGAAATAAACCCACAGAATCTGAAATGTATAAAAGAGTTGCAGAAAATCTAGAGGGCTCGGACTTCGTGTTCTTTTTACGCACACACGCACACACACATACACACATGCACGCACCCTTGCAGAGTCTCTGGAATGCTTCTGACTTCGTGTTCTTTTTACACACCCACACACTCACACACATAAAACCTTGCAGAATCTCTTGAGAGCTTCGTACTTGGTGTCCTTTTTACAAACACACACACACAAACACACACACACATACATGCATCCTTGCAGAATCGCAGGAATTCATCTCACGTCATGTAATTTATACACACACACATACACACTCAAACTCATTCCCTTGCAAAATCACTTGAGGGTTTCTTACTTCGTGTTCTTTTTACAAACATACTCACACACACAGACACAACCTTGCAGGATCTCTAGAGGGCTTCTGACTTGCTGTCCTTTTTACAAACACGCACACAGACACACATACACACACCTGTGCAGAATCTCTGGAGGATTTCTAACAACATGTCCTTTTTACACACACACACACACACACACACACATCCTTGCAGAATCTCTAGAGGGATTCAGACTTTGTGTCATTTTTACACACACACACACACACACACACACACACATCCTTGCAGAAACTCTATAGCGATTCTAAATTCCTATCCTTTTACAAACGCACACACACACTCACACCCTTGCAGAATGTCTGCAGGGCTTCTGTCTTCATGTCCTTTTTATACACACATACACAGACACACAACCTTGCACAATCTCTAGAGTCCTTTTGATTTCTTGTCCTTTTTACACACACACACACACACACACGCAGACAAACACTTACCCTTGCAGGATCTCTAGAGTTCTTCTGACTTTGTGTCTTTTACACACACACACACACACACATACACCCTTGCAGAATCTCTAGAGTGCTTCTGGCTTTGTGTCTTTTTACACACACATACACCCTTGCAGAATCTCTACAAGGCTTCTGACTTCATGTCCTTTTTACACACACACACACACACACACACACACACACACCTTTGCAGAAACTCTAGAGGGCTTCAGACTTCGTGTTCTTTTTACACACGGACACACACCTATACACACATGCACGCACCCTTGCAGAATCTCTGGAGTGCTTCTGACTTCGTGTTCTTTTTACACATACACTCACACAGACACACACACATAGACACACCCTAGCAGAATTTGTAGAAGGCTTCTGAATTCTTGTCCTTTTTACTCATACACACACAGACACGCTTGTAGAATCTGTGGAGGGCTTCTGACTTCATGTCCTTTTTATACACACAAACAAGCACACACACACACACACACACACACTCCCTCACTCTCACACTCATTCCTTTGCAGAAACCCTAGAAGGCTTTTGACTTCGTGTCCTTTATACACACACATACACACACTCACAAACATACACCCTTGCAGAATCTCTTGAGAGCTTCTTACTAGGTGTCCTATTCACAAACACACACACACACACATACTGGCAGAATCTCTGGAGGGCTTCTGACTTCGTGACCTTATTACACACGCACACACTCACACACATAAAACCTGGCAGAATCTCTTGAGAGCTTCGTACTTGGTGTACTTTTTACAAACACACAGATACACACACACATATACTGGCAGAATCTCTGGAGTGCTTCTGACTTCGTGTCATTTTTAGACACACATACACACACAAACACACACCCTTGCAGAATCTCTGGATGACTTCTGACTTCAGGTCCTTTTAACAAAACACACTCACTGTTGCAGAATCTCTAAAGGGCTTCTGACATTGTGTCCTTTTTACACAAACACACGCACAAACACACACACATACACACAACCTTTCAGAATCTCTAGAATGCTTCTGACTTCATGTCCTTTTTACACACACACACACACACACACACACACATCCTTGCAGAATCTCCATAGGGCTTCTGATTTCGTGTCCTTTTCACACAGATAAAAACACATGCACACACACACACACCCTTGCGAAAACTCTAGAGGACATCGGACTTCGTGTTCTTTTTACACACGCACACACACACACACACACACTCATACACACATGCTCGCACCCTTGCAGAATCTCTGTTGTACTTTTGACTTCGTGTTCTTTTTACACACACACTCACACACACACAGACACACACACACATAGACACACCCTATCAGAATTTCTAGAAGGCTTCTGAATTCTTGTACTTTTTACACATACACACACAGACACGCTTGTAGAATTTCTGGAGAGCTTTTGACATCGTGTCCTTTTTACACACAAACACACACACACACTCCCTCACTCTCACACTCCCTCACTCTCACACTCATATCTTTGCAGAAACCCTAGAATGCTTTGGACTTCGTGTCCTTTTTACACACATATACACACACAAACACACACCCTTGCAGAATCTCTAGAGGGATTCTGACTTCGTGTCCTTTATACACACACACACACCCTTACAGAACCTCTGGAGGGCTTCTGAATTCATGTCCTTTTTACACACACACACACACACACACACACACACACTTTTGCAGAATCAATAGTCGGCTTCTGACTTTGTGTCCTTTTTACAAACACCCCCCCACACACACAACTTTGCAGAATTTCTAGAGGGCTTCTGACTCCGTGACCTTATTACACACGCACACACTCACACACATAAAACCTTGCAGAATCTCTTGAGAGCTTCATACTTGGTCTCCTTTTTACAAACACACACACAGACACATACTGGCAGAATCTCTAGAGGGATTCTGACTTCGTGATCTTTTTCACACACACACACACACACACACACAACTTTGCAGAATCTATGGAGTGTTTCTCACTTCATGTGTCCTTTTTACACACACTCACACACACACACACCCTTGCAGAATCTCTTGAGGACTTCTGACGTCATGTCCTTGTTACACACACACACTTGCATAATCTTTGGAGGGCTTCTGACTTCGTGTCCTTTTTACACACACACACGTACACACACACCCTCCCTCACACTGATACTCATACCTTTGGAAAATTCCTAGAGGGCTTCTGACGTCCTGTCCTTTTTACACAAACACACACACACACAGACACATCCTTGCAGATTTCCTGGATGGCTTCTTACTTTGTGTCCTTTTTAAACACACACACACACACACACACACACACACACACACCCTTGCAGAATCTCTGGAGGGCTTCTTACTTCGTGACTTTATTACACACGCACACACACACACACATAATTCCTTGCAGAATCTCTTGAGAGCTTCGTACTTGGTGTCCTTTTTACAAACACACACACACACACACATACTGGCAGAATCTCTGGAGGACTTCTGAATTCGTGACCTTTTTACACACACACACACACACACACACACACACACACACATACACACCCTTTCAGAATCTATGGAGTGTTGGGCGTGGCAGGCAGGTGACAGGGGTGATAGGTGGCAGAGTGTGTCTAAGTGCTCTGCCCACACCTGCGAACTTGACAGCGGTGATGGAGGAGGAGTGCTCGTCCAGCGTCTGCTGCAGGCTATACTCCCGCCCTGTGTCCAGCACATGGATCAGCCGGTCCCGGCTCTCTGAGGCCAGTAGCTTCAGACCTGGGATGGGAAGAATTCCGTCATCTGATGAGTGCCCAGCAAAGAGCACCCAGAGAAACTGAGCCCCACATCCTTAAGCCACATGAGCCATGGAGTTGGGCAGAGTTGAGATGCAGTCCTCCCCAAAGCCTTCAGAGACAACAAGAAGCCTTCAGAGACATCAAGAAGGATCACTAACTCTTTTGATAGACAAAAGAACGATCAGCCCCATAGTCAAGAGGCAGGACAAGTATCAGTGGCTCTGGCCAGACTGGAGGAGCTCACTCAAGGCCATTCTAGGCCAGGGCCACGTACCTGTGTCTGGCTTTGAGTACTCCAGGCACAGAATCTCTGACTCATGAGCCTCCACCTTCAGCATTTCACTCAGGGACTGCAATTCGTGGACCCTGCAAAATGAGAAGAGAGGAGAAGCCGTTCAGTGCCAGCCAGCGGGGGAAAGAATCATCACCCACCCCCTTCCACCTTTTCCTCTCCATCAAGAGCTGTTTTACTTTACCTTTTGGGTTGAACCTTTAGACATAGAAAAATGAGTCAAGATATGTCACATTCAACTCTCTCACCTGGTCTCCCTTCGTATTAATGTTTTATGCACTACAGTACACAGTGATAAGGACCACGGAGGTCACACTGGTACAACATTATTAGACTTTATTTAAATGTCATCAGCGGGGGTTGCTCTGAGTTGGAATCAACCCAATGCCAATGAGTTTATTTGTTTATCCCATGAATGTCCTTCTTCTGCTCCAGGATCCGAGGAGCCCCCACGGGACATGGGTGTCATCTGTCCTAGTCTAGAACGGCTTTCAGTCTTTGCTTGTCTTTCCTACCCTGACACCTGGGAGAGTGTGATAAGTTACTCTGGCAGGTGTACCTCAAATGAAGGTTGCCTGATGTTTCCTCATGACTATCCTAAGTTCCTTATACATTTGGGTCAAGAATACCAGACACAATGCTAGGAGGAGGCTGCATGGAAAAACAGAACTAAAAGAAACTTTCCATCAACGTTTGTTGTTGTTGTTCAACATTTTATTGGGAGTTCTTAAGAGTCTTAACATTTTCTGGGAACATTTTGAAGCCTCTCAGTGTACCCTCTGACCAGATTCATGCTGCTGCCACGGGATGTTAACCTTAATGACTTGGCTAAGGGTGGGTTTTGCCGTTTCTTCATTGTCAAGTTAGTATCTTTCCCTTGAAGACAATAAATTTTGTCCCCAAACCTTTTCAGCTAAACCCTCCTGAACCTCTGTCCTTGGGGGCCTAAAGTTCCCCCATCCTGTCCCCTGGAGGCAACGGGTTGCACTCCAGAAATGGCCTTACTCGAGCGTGCCCATAAGGTCCCCTGATGCTAGATGCTGCCCGTTGGGGCTGATGCACATAGAGCGGATGCCCACATGGGGGTCCATCAGGGACCCATCGGCTTTGTCTCCCCCAGGCAGCTCGGTGTCCAGCAGGGCCAGCATGTTCCCATGCATATAGATGATCTTAATGAGGTACTAGTGAAACAGGTCAGGAGAAGAGGTGGGTGAGGAAGGCCTGACACAGAACACCTGTCAGGGAGAGAATTGCGGGCCAAGAGGACATCCTTGTCAGATTTTGGCCAAACAACATCTGGAACAGTCTGGTCTGGAGACCCAGATCCTGAGACTGTGGTGTGGGGGCACCAGGCTCACGTGGCTGAGGATGTTTCGGTGCAGGGTGGAGCCATGCACCCCAGAGCTCTCTGTATTCCACAGGCGGATGTTGCTGTAGAAGATCAGGTGATAAAGGAGCTCGGGGGCAGGCAGGCCTATTGACTGTCCTTCACCTCTGGGTAGACCTGGAGGAGCACAAGGACCAGAGGGACCCGGGTCAGACCTTGGCTGCCCACAGACATGGGACGGAATGAGAGTAGAGAAAAGGCTGGTCAAGACTTAGCCCCAGGCTTATCCCATAGCAAGCAAGTCATAATGATTAGCTCTTGTCTTTAACAAGTAAAGGAATATACATTAACCAAGCACCTAGTAAGTACTAGGCATTCTAAATCTCCACTTACATTGTCTCCTTTTCGTAAAAATCAAATGCATCAGGTATGTCATTTCACAATTGCAGAAACTAAGGTTTGGTCAAGTTCAGGAACATGTCCAAAGAGGCCAAGCTAAGACTGCACAGGGGCATACTGAAAAACTTCTGAGATGAGTCAGCACTAAAATCCCCTCCTATCCTCAGAGCCAATTAACAGATACGAAGGGACCCAGGGGCACTGCTGGGGGAGCAAGGGTGCTAGAGGAAACAAATTCCACACTTGAGGAACCCCAGCTCCTAATGGTAGCCCAGGAAACACGGTCAGTCTCAGCAGACCTGGCCCACGTACCTCTACACTCCAGACGCAGGAGGAATGATACAGAGCTGAATACACCTTGCCCACTTTCTTGGGGTCCTTCCATTCCAGACATAAGTACTATGGCCATTGTACACACAAGACAGCCACTGATTTGCAGTATCCAAGTTCAAGGCGATGGTGTCCCGATACTTCGCATTGGCCACTCCAGCGAAAAGGCGACTGAGGAAAGAGGGGGGCGGGGAGTCCAGGGCAGACAGAGCGCTAATGAAATGGGGCACTAAAGGGAGGAGCAGCAGGTTGGCCAGCAGTCACTGGAGAAAGAACGCAGAGGCTGGCCTGGCATTCCTTGCCATGGGGCTCTCCAAAAGAACACAAGCTATTTCATAGTAACCAACGTCAGTCGGGGACAGTGTGTGGCCGTGATGCAGCCAAGTAGATGTCAGGCCCTTCTAGACTCACGTCAGAGGACAAGGAAGGGCACTGTGCAAACCACAATCATGGTCATATATCATTTCCTGCCAATTGCATATTTAGCCCCCTCCTGCCCTGAAAGAGAAATTAATATATCCAACTGCAGAACTGCCACGCTTCCTGACAGCACTGAAACCAGAGCAAAATTTCACTTCCTGCAATCACCCAACCCAAGGCCCGAGGCTACAATAAGACCCTCCTACCGCAGCTGATACCCAGGACCACCCTGAGGGAGAAAGGCCTGCTCCGTCAGGTTTCCAGTCTCTTTCAGAAACCCTGAGGAACTGCCCGTCTTTCCTAGCTGTGGTCTTTACAGGACAATGCATTACCACACTGCAGACTCAGATTACCACGGTTGCCCACAGTGAGCAACAAATGCTAAAAGACCCACCTGTGCTTGACTGCAAGGGTCTTCCCTGAGGTCTATGTGTGCCCTCCTCTCCTTGCAGCCTGCCAGGGACGGCCTGGCACAGAGTGGGGCTCTGACAGGACTCAGGGGCCCACCCACACCGCTCACCTGGCCTCTGTGATGCTGGCAATGTCTGTCCCCAGGGCATGGGGCCGGGGCAGCGTGCTGAGGAAGTGCAGGTTGGAGGGGTTGAAAAGGCACATGGTGCAGTCAGCACAGCCGCAGAAGATGTAGTCCTGGCTCACCGATATGCAGTGGGCCACTGTGGTCTGTGAGCACAGAAGCCCCAGTCAGCAAGGGCGTCTGCCCACTCTTTCACCCGACACTTCAACAGCCATGAGCCAAGAGGCAAGGACAAGCGCAAGGCAGGCCAGCTGCCCTGGCCGGAGCCCCTCAATGCCCCTCCCTCTAAAAGCAGCTGGCCAGAGGGCCCACAGCCCCGTGCAATTAGGGGGAAGGAGTCAGCAAGCCTTATAAGGCACCTGAGGTTTGGGCAAAGACACACCCAGAAAAGGCCGGCCAATAGAAAGGCAGCAGAGGCAGCGGACGGGGCCAGCACACTTACTGTGATGCTGTCTGTGTGCTGAGCAGAAGAGGAAAGCAGAGGAAGAGGCAGAGACAGAGAGCGCGAGCGAGCAGAGAGGTTCCCAAACACCTTCCTCCGCCTGGGGCCTCCCTCAGCATGCATCCAGACTCAGGTTACCCCGGAGCCCGGAGGTGACAGATGGGAGGGTGCCAACAAAGCATTCACTTACCCTCAGCTCCACCCACTTGTCCAACAGTCTCAGGTCACGGAACTCGCACAGCTGCCCTGAGGATGTGATACAGAAGGTGCTGTCAGGCTTCTTCCCGCGGCCACAGGCTGCATCAGTGAACAGGTTGTTCCGCAGGTTCCCCTAGCAGCCCGGAGCAGCCCAGCAGGGGCACAGTGGCATTCACCTGTGGAGACCCACCACAGGTGCCACCCACCCACCCTGCAGGCTACCCCCTAGAAAGCAGGCCCTGGGGAG
Source organism: Tenrec ecaudatus (assembly GCF_050624435.1). NCBI lineage: Eukaryota > Metazoa > Chordata > Mammalia > Afrosoricida > Tenrecidae > Tenrec > Tenrec ecaudatus. The sequence continues at coordinate 133,664,074 of NC_134533.1, read as the reverse complement.
AGAGGGAGAAGGCTTCCCTTGCAGATTGACATAGCACCTGGCCCAGCTGAGACTTCCAAGGGGTTTTTGAGCATGCAGAAGGGGGCGCAGGTGGAACAGATCTGGGCAGACCCCACCCTAGTGGCTACTTGCTGCCTCACCTTTGAGGTCTTGCTGTCATCGAGGTACCAGAATTTGATGTGCCGGTTGCCTGCAGTGACAAAGTAGCTGCAGTCCTCAGAGAAGGATACTGCTGTCACCCGACTGGACACCTTGTTGGAAGCCATTACAATGTTTTTCTGGAGAGAAAGTCAAGGGAAATCCATTCTCTGCTTCTAGGAGCTGAGGGAAAAGAAACTTACACACTGAAGGAGGTTAGACAAGCTGTGAACTTGACCTCTCCTTCTGCCCCTTCTTCAGCATCCTAGATACCCAGTTGCTCCTTCCTGCTCAGAGTTCTCTAGAAAGGGACTGAGGCCAGCAGGCGGAAGTGAAGGCCACCGGTCAGCAGTTTCTTGGCTCCCCTCCCGGCCCCGCCTGTCCTGAGGCCAGCAGCCCACTCACCTTCCAGGCCCAGACATTGATGATCATGTCATGCTGGTAGCCCACTGAGACAATGTACTTGTCGCTGGGTGAGAAGGCCACACATGCCACGCCATACTTATGCTCCTGAAGTTCCGCCACCTGGCTGCGCTCCGACACGTCCCATACCCGCACAGCAGGCATGTGTCCACTCTGCAGGGACCGAAGACCCCGAAGTAAAGGCCAGAGGCAGCCAGCTCCCTCCCCATCCACGGAGGCCTGGCCCTCACAGCCACTGGACAAGAGCCTGCAAATAAATGAAGGACACCTAACCTAATGCGCCTGCACATGAATCAAGGACAATCCCGGAGGGAATGTGATCAGTGTTGGGGAACAGGGACTGTCAGGGACGGGCTCCTGGCGTGATTTGGATGGGCAAGAACCACCACTCCTGCGGTTTGCTCTCACAGCCTCACAGGGCAAGTCTATGGGACGGCAGTCCTGTTCCACACTGTGACCAGCAGGGGGACTCCAGGGATAAGGAATGTTTTAAGGAGGTGTTTTCCAAAATGTGGTTCCCAAATTGGCAGCTTCAGCCTCACCAGGAACTACTTGTTAGCATTGCAAACTGAAGAGAGCCACCCCAGACCTGCTGAAGCCCAGAGCCAGCAGTCTGTACTAAGGGGTGACCATGGCACTTCTGATGCAGGCTACAGCCTAAGAACACTACTCTAGGGCAGACCAAACACCCAAAGTGGTCATCAGTACAGAAAATCAAAATTGGCACCAGTCCTATGTGGGCCGCAGGCTGTCACTCTCTGCTAAGGCCGGGCCACCCCCTCTGCAGTGCCTGAGCTTCCTTCCTCACTCACCTCACCGGTGACCAGGTACTTGCCATCAGGAGAGAAGGCAAGGGCAGTGATGGTTTTCCTGAAAGGAATGGGGGCAGGCTCAAGACAGGCACTGGCAGCCTGGCCCAGGTCTGGCCTCTCACAGTCTCCTCTCAAAACAAGGGAAGCAAACCCGCTGTCCCTGTGCTGCTTCCCTCGCAGGCCTGGGGCCCAACAGGGCCCAATGCCACAGAGAAGCAGGTGGCACCCCTCTGGCCGTCCCTGGGGAAAGGTGGCACTCCCCAAAGCCCCAGAGCCCATTTACCTAGAGCTATTGAGGATGTGGTGCTGCTTGTGTTTCCGGGGGTTGAAGAGCACAACCATACAACTGGGTAGAGGGAGAGGGAGAGGGAGAGGGGAGCACAGACTTAGCACCCCACCTCAGCGGGCCAGCCCAGAGGACCCCACGTTGCCAGAGTGAAGCTGGCTCCTGAGAGCACTCTTCTGCCTTTCTCCCCTTCTGTAACCCCACACGGTGCAAGGGCCTGTAGGGAGCCCTGCCTGCCCAGTGCTCTGTGCACCAGCACCATCGGGCCATGCCCCATAGCGATGGGGTGGCCGGTCTTCCCAGAGCTCTTGTCCCTACCCCAGGGCAGAGGGCAGAGAGAAGGATGCACATGATTTGGGTAAGAACAGGCCTCAGCTGTGCCCTTGTTTACAGAACTGGTTTCCAGGAGAGAGTGGGATCTCTCATGTCTGCACCCATGTGTGTACTTGGCAAGAGCTAGCCCTCCACATGTTGGATGAGGAAGCAAGTGGAAGGTCAGGGCCCAGGGCCAGGCCTGTAGGGAGACTAAGTGGGATGGAGTGGCAGAAAACTGCCTGAGGGAGGGAACTTCATGGAGCTGCTGGGCCACATCAGACTCTTTAGCCCAAAGAGCCTGAGCAGTGCCATTCTAACAGCCTCCAGGCTCCCTCTCCAGTCAGGCAGCAAGGCTTGGTGAGATTGGATGGAGACTGAAATTCAAGAGTGAACTCGAGAGAGGGAGGCAGGTAAGAGTCAAGGACAAGGAGCTGGGAGCCAGCAGCTCGCCAGTGTCTCAGAGGCCGTGGCGCTCAGCAGGCTTAGGCCCTCTGCCCAGGTGTCCCCTCTCTTCATTAGCGCTATGCCTACTACTTGCTATTAGCTGGCCACAGCAAGCCTGGAGCCTGCTCCCTCAGGTAAGGGGGTCGACTGGGTAGATGGGGGAGAGACTCAGTAGAAGGCTACTTGTCCCAACCCTGCCTTTTACAACAGGAAGCTGACCGCAGGACCCGCATCTGGACCCCACTGCTTGCAGATGGGAGCAGGAGCTGCCGCACAGGGCTTGGTCTCTGCTACAGACAGAGGCCTCTGGCTCAGCTCAATGAGCCAGTTTGCTATGCAAATTCAACTGTCAACTAGGGATTCTGGGATCTTGGAGGTGCACCAGGTAAGCTCACAGCTGGCTACCAGGCTGATTGACAGCCTTAGAAGCCTGAGCAACACCCTCTTCTCCTCAGAGCTCCTCCCCTCCAATCCTTTTCACCCTCTTTTTCTTTGTTCTCTTTTTTATCCCCTTTCTCTCTTTAAACCGATTTGAAGACCTCTGCTCTCCACATTCCTTGAATGAGAAAAATAAAATGACTTTAGAAAAACGCAAACACACACCTGCCCAGTTGCTCTGAAGGAGAGTCTAATAAGTTGGCTCTGCAAATATATAATCAGTGATTCAGCTGTAAGATCAAAGATCTGTTAATTTATTTAAATTAAAATACATTTGGTTCTTAAAATTTATTCCATAAAGTACACATTTCCCTATAAACTCCCTACTTATAGAAAAGAGGTAAAAAATAAAAACAAACACAAAATATGAAATCCCCAACAAAACAGTAACTGAGCAGCTTTTTAAAAATTGTAAAAAAACTAACAAGAGAAACCAATGTTTTGGGTCTGTGTTAATATTAAAAAAAAGTGAAAAATCTTAGGATGGGGGAATCCTACCCCCTGGCTTTCCATATCTCACCGTTCAGTCTGTGGGCCTTGAATACATTGGATATAAACTTACAGCTACAATGGCATCAGAGGTGTGTGGTATAGCATGAGTGCATGCTACTTATGGTAAACATTCTAAAAAAAAGAAAGAGAGGCAGGCGGTCATAATGCAGCTCATCATAACTATAATACAGCACAACTCAGAGATTGTGTTTTCTGGGTCTTTGAACTGACATAAGTTAATTGAGTTGTGGGCTGATGAACTGAATGTGAAATTGACCTGTTTTTTAAAAGCTTGAATGATCTGGAAGGCTAAATGGAATGGGGAAAAGTATGGTTTCAATCATTGGAATAGTTATTTGGGGACCTTTCGGAACCTGTTTCATGACAACAATTTATTTCCAACACTGTGGATAGTAACACACATTCAATGAAGCAAGTGCTTGGCTGCACACCTTGAGCCGGCTCTATTACTGCCTACTCAGCCTATCCAGACATTTCCTTGCAATCTTGCATTATTTTTGTTAGCCAAATAAGTTTGTAATGGCTTATTTTTTTCATTTTCCATAAACCACATTATTTAATAACAAATTTGTTTTTGATCTCCACAAATGAAAAGGTGGGTATAAAGTATAAACACCAGGGTTATTGAGTAAAAGGGACTGCAGGACACAGGGTACTGGGAACTTCAGAAGCCTAGGGATTTGGGTGGAAACACTGATTGAGGCACACTGAGACACCACTTGAGGTGGAATAACCCTCATGCAGACCTACGAAGTGTGATATCTAGGCAGTGAGCCCTCCTACTCAGTCACAATCAACGACTCCTCATAACAGTTTTGGAGTCAGGGGAGACTGCATATAAAGTCCCCAGAAAGGATCAGTGTCCAGGCTGCAGTCTGAAGGCATCAATATATTAAAGATACTTGCTTCTGTTTGCATCACCTTTATCCCTATCATTCTTCTCATACAGCCAAAACTCAGTCCCAGGCAGATGGCAACTACATTAACCAGACTGTTCTGTCTGACTTCTACGTTCGGACACATAGACCATGTGAATAAACAATTTGATTCTGTGTCCCTATCCCTCTCATAGTCAAAGCTTCAGCCAGCACCAGACCTTACCTTCAGACTAAGAGTTTGTCAAAAGTCTAGAAAGAGCAGTCAATAACCTGGAAACCTAGCCTGCAGAAGAGAAGACACAGAATCAAAAGCTACAACTGAAAAAAAAAATAAAGCTCCAGGTGGGTGTCATTCAGACAACCGATTCCAATGAAAACACTTGAGCTTCTCATACTGTAAAATTGCTTTTACATCCATGCTATTGTAATTCAAACAGTTTCCCATATCTCACCTCCAAATATAACTCCAGCAGATTCAAGTATATTAAGGGAGAGGCAATTATTCTGGTGTTTCCCCTGCACCGATTGTGGAGCCTCAAACTGTTTTACTATTCTCAGCCCATGCCTTAGATTTTCAACTAATTGAATGTGAAGGAAATCAAAAAATGCCGCGTTAAACAGGCTGACTTCTGAGTTGCCACACGCAGATTTATGTTTTTCATTTCTAGAGGGCCTCAATATCGGTTTTTTTGTGGGGATTAAAGAGCATTATCATTTCCCATCATCAGTTGTTGATGGGAAATTTTATATCCTGCAGGTTCCCTTATACAATAATTACATTAAACAATGGAGCTTTTTGTATCTTCCTGTTTTTCACAACAGGTTATGCTCACTGATATTGTTAGCTTATCATGCCAAATGTCCAAGATGCACAGTTGGTGTTAATTGAAGGGCGGAATGATTCAGACATTGGTCACTTTAGCTTTGCAAGTTCTCCAGCATCTTGATATTGAAATTCAGTATAGTGAGATGATGCCTTAACCAGTGAAACGCTACTGCTTCCAAGCCTCACGTACACTCAGAAATATCTGAGCAGAAGCCACATTATCTACGTGAAACAGCTTTGGGTGCTCCACAGCTATAATCAGATGCCCACCAAATGTGAGATTATTTTGATTTCTCTGACTTGGCTTTTACTAGCAGTCAGCCTCATTCCATCTCTTTTGTAGATGGTTGAATATTGTGCATTCTGGCAGGCCTATGGGATAATGGTGGGATATGAGATTAAAAAGATCTTTTAGGGATGTTTTCTTGATGTGCATTTAATATTTAATTACAACTCTCTTTTATACACGTGTGTCTGTGGGTTTCAACATGTAAAGTGCACAGATTAACACATTCCCATAGCGGAGTGAACCTCCCTTCCGTCATGTCTATAGGTATTTCTCCTTCCTATGGGCATCTGGACAGTAATTCATCTGGGGAACGTCTATTAAACCAGGACAATGGTGCTTCCCAGCTTTCTGTGATGAGGGGCCAGGCCATTGGTTACCTTTATAAAAGTCTAATGACAAGTCCTAGTTATATCAGTTTCTGGTATCATAGAGGCTTCCTCTTCCTCGGTTGGTCTTGTTGGTAGATGCTATCCAGTTGGTCTGCTTCAAAGCAACCCCAATGTACAGGAGAAGGAATGGCTTGCCAGTTCTGGGCCAACCTTATATCTTTCTGATATTTGAACCCATCTTTGCAGCCCTCATGGCCATGCATCGTGCAAACGGCCTGGCCATTTGTCACTGGCCCTCCCCTTTGATCTGACCAGAAGGGTCCGTCATCTGGCCCTCTCTCTGACAAGATTCTGCCTTGCTTTACTAGTCCTCCACTACCTGACAGTGTTTCCTTGATTAGCATAAGATTTTCATTGGTGTATTTCGTCATCCTCAGTGTGTCGTTAGTCTAGAAACCCTGCTGCGTGCTTTGCCCATTACATGACATTGCTGGCATTGGTAATAGCTGGGACCTGCAGCACTCTGACCTTTTCTGTACCTAGCTACAAATGAACATATTTTAAACAGGTCACAGTTTATCACCGGCCCATGTACCACCCTTGGAACAGTATTGGGGTAGATAATAAATCACGAGTAGTCCTGCACAAGGAGAAGGAGCCCTCGTTTCTGAGTTGTTACAAACACCAGCCGCTCCAAGCGCACAAAAGGTGCTTTTAATTCCAGTAAAGTGTTAACAAACTCAGAAAACCAAATGGGCAGTTCTTTTCACCTGCAGCAACCATCGCTGCATGTGATTGTTAAGATGGAGAGGACATTGTGGATTGGGGTGGGACATATGGGCTAATGTTGGACTTGTAGACTTTGGCTGCACTGCTTTGGGATTTTTTTCTCCATGTGCATATTCCCTTTATCTAAAGCTCTCTTTTATACATTTCAGTTTCTGTAGATTTATTTCTCTGATGTACTCAGACTAACACAACTAATATAAGAAAAGGCAGGACACAAGTTAAGCACCCGTTTCCATTTTGGGAAAGACACTAAACAGTGAAAAGCTATTTTCCTCCATGCCATCTCTGGTTGGCACAAACTGTTAAGTGCTGAATTCGTAGCTAAAAGGATCATCTGAGCCCATATTTTGGTACCTCAGAAGACAGACCTGGTGGTCTCTTTTTGAACCCTCACACAACCTTGCAGCCCCTATCTCACAAGGTTCAGTGTGGCTATGCACAACTGTGGTTCCATGACTTGGAATCTACCCCACAGTAACTGTTTGGATGAAAGGTACTCAGTCCTGTGTTATGACAGGCCCAATCCTGATGATTCTGTCATGAGGCAGTCCTGACCGAAGTCAAATACCTCATGATTCTTGCTTTGCTTTTCTTATTTTTTTCCACAAGTAGTTAAAAGACTTTATTAAGAAGGCTTTGAAGTCAAAAGTAACACTCTTGATAGAATATTCTTTCATCCTTTAAGTCGGCTCTGCAAATATATAATCAGTGATTCAGCTGTAAGATCAAAGATCTGTTAATTTATTTAAATTAAATACATTTTGGTTCTTAAAATTTATTCCATAAAGTACATATTTCCCTATAAATTCCCTACTTATACAAAGGAGGTAAAAATAAAAACAAACACAAAATATGAAATCCCCAACAAAACAGTAACTGAGCAGCTTTTTAAAAATTGTAAAAAACTAACAAGAGAAACCAATATTTTGTGTCTGTGTTAATATTAAAAAAAAGTGAAAAACCTTAGGATGGGGGAATCCTACCCCCTGGCTTTCCATATCTCACCATCATCAGTCTGTGGGCCTTGAATACATTGGATATAAACTTACAGCTACAATGGCATCAGAAGTGTGTGGTATAGCATGAGTGCATGCTACTTATGGGAAACTTTCTAAAAAAAGAAAGAGAGGCAGATGCTCATAATGCAGCTCATCATAACTATAATGCAGCACAACTCAGAGATTTTGTTTTCTGGGTTTTAAACTGATATAAGTCAATTGAGTTGTTGTCTGATGAACTGAGTGTGAAATTGCCCGTTTTTTAAAACTTGAATGATCTGGAAGGCTAAATGGAATGGGGAAAAGTATGGTTTCAATCCTTGGAATAGTAATTTGAGGACCTTTCAGGAACCTGTTTCATGACAACAATTTACTTCCAACACTGTGGATAGTGACACACATTCAATGAAGGAAGTGCTTGGTTGCCAACTTTCAGCCGGCTCTATTACTTCCTACTCAGCCTATCCAGACATTTCCTTGCAAACTGCCATTATTTTTGTAAGCCAAATAAGGTTCTAATTGTTTATTTTTTCATTTTCCATAAACCACATTATTTAATAACAATTTTTTTTTATTTCCACAAATGAAAAGGTGGTTATAAAATATAAACACCAGGGTTATTGAGTAAAAGGGACTGCAGGACACAGGGTACTGTGAACATCAGAAGTATAGGGATTTGGGTGGAAACACTGATTGAGGCACACCGAGACACCGCTAGAGGTGGAATAGCCCTCATGCAGACCTATGAAGTGTGTTATCTAGGCAGTGAGCCCTCCTACTCAGTCACAATCACCGACTCCTCAGAACTGTTTTGGAGTCAGTGGAGACTGCATATAAAGTCCCCAGAAAGGATCAGTGTCCAGGCTGGAGTCTGAAGGCATCAATATATTAAAGATACTTGCTTCTCTTTGCATCACTTTTATCCCTATCATTCTTCTCATGCAGCCAAAACGCAGTCCCAGGCAGATGGCAACTACAGTAACCAGACTTTTCTATCTGACTTCTACGTTCGGACACATAGACCATATGAATAAACAATTTGATTCTGTGTCCCTATCCCTCTCATAGTCAAAACTTCAGCAAGAACCAGACCTTAAACCTGCAGACTAAGAGTTTGTCAAAAGTCTAGAAAGAGCAGTCAATATCCTGGAAACCTAGCCTGCGGAAGAGAAGACACAGAATCAAAAACTACAAATGTAAAGAAAAAAAAAAGCTCCAGGTGGGTGTCATTCAGACAACCGATTCCAATGAAAACACTTGAGCTTCTCTCAGTGTAAAATTGCTTTTACTTCCATGCTATTGTGATTCACACAGTTTCCCATATCTCACCTCCAAATGTAACTCCAGCAGATTCAAGTATATTAAGGAAGAGGCTATTATTCTGGTGTTTCCCTGCACTGATTATGGAGCCTCAAACAGTTTTACTATTCTCAGCTCATGCCTTAGATTTTCAACTACTTGAATGTGAAGGAAATCATAAAATGTCGTGTTTCACAGGCTTCCTTCTGTGTTGCCTCACCCAGATTTATGTTTTTCATAAATCTAGAGTGCCTCAATATGGATTTTTGGGGGGTCAAAGAGCATTATCATTTCCCATCATCAGTTGTTGATGGGAAATTTTACATCCTGTAGGTTCTCGTATACAATAATTACATTAAACAATGGAGCTTTTTGTATCTTCTTGTTTTTCACAACAGGTTATGCTCACTGATATTGTAATTTATCATGCCAAATGTCCAAGATGCACTGGTGGTGTTAATTGAAGGGCGGAATGATTCAGGCATTGGTCACTTTAGCTTTGCAAGTTTTCCAGCTTTTTGATTTTGAAATTCAGTATAGTGTGATGATTCCTTAGCCAGTGATACGCTACTGCTTCCAAGCCTCACGTACACTCAGAAATATCTGAGCAGAAGCCACATTATCTACGTGAAACAGCTTTGGGTGCTCCACAGCTATATGCAGATGCCCAACAAATATGAGATTATTTTGCTTTCTCTGACTTGGCTTTTACTAGCAATCAGCCTCATTCCATCTCTTTTGTAGATGGTTGAAGGCTGTGTGGAATCTGGGAGGCCTATGGGATAATGGTGGGCTTTTGAGATTAAAAAGATCTTTTAGGGAAATTTTCTTGATGTGCATTTAATATTTAATTACAACTCTTTTTTATACACGTGTGTCTGTGGGTTTCAACATCTAAAGTGCACAGATTAACACATTTTCATAGTGGAGTAAACCTCCCTTCTTTTCTGTCTCTAGGTATTTCTGCTTCCTATGGACAGCTGGACAGTAATTCATCTCAGGGACTTCTGGTAAACCAGGACAATGTCGCTTCCCCAGCTTTCTCTGATATGGGGCCAGGCCATTGGTTACCTATATAGTCTCCTGATACGTCCCAGTTATGTCTGTTTCTGGGATCATAGAGGCTTCCTCTTCCTCGGTTGGTCTTGTTGGTAGATGCTATCCAGTTGGTCTGCTTCAAAGAAACCCCAATGTTCAGGACAAGGAAACGCTTTCCAGTCCTGGTCCACCCTCATATCTTTCTGATGTTTGAACCCATCTTTCCACCCCCGTGGCCATGAATCCTGAAAATGGCATGGCTCTTTGTCACTTGCCCTCCCCTTTAATCTAACCAGAAGTGATCGTCATTTGGCCCTTTTTCTGACAAGCTTCTGCCTTGAATTACTAGTCCTCCAGGATAGGACACTGTTTCCTTGATTAGCATAAGGTTAACAGTGGTGTATTCTTTCATCCTCAGTGTGTCCTTAATCTGGAAACCCTGCTGTGCCCCTTGCCCTTTACATGACAATGCTGGCATTGGAAATACTAGGGACCTGCACTCTGACCTTCCTTTCTGTACCTAGCTACAAATGGACATATTTTAAACAGGTCACAGTTTATCAACCGCCCATGAACCACCCTTGGAGCAGCATTGGGGTAGATAATAAATCAGGAGTAGTCCTGCACAAGGAGATGGAGCCCTCGTTTCTGAGTGGTTACAAACAGGAGCCGCTCCAGGTGCACAATGGCGCTTTTAATTCCAGTAAAGAGTTAACAACCTCAGAAAACCAGATGGGCAGTTCTTTCCACCTGCAGCCACCATCACTGCATGTGTTTGTTAAGATGGAGAGGACATAGTGGATTGGGGTGTGACATATGGGCTAATGTTGGACTTGTAGACTTTGGCTGCACTGGTTTGGGATTTTTTCTCCATGTGCCACACACTCACACACATAAAACCTGGCAGAATCTCTTGAGAGCTTCGTACTTGGTGCCCTTTTTATAAACACACACACACACATACTGGCAGAATCTCTTGAGGACTCTGACTTCATGACCTTTTTACACACACACACACACACACACACATGCACACACACCCCTGCAGAATCTATGGAGTGTTTCTGATTCATGTGTCCTTTTTATACACACTCACACACACACACACACACACACACCGTTGCAGAATCTGTTTAGGGCTTCTGACGTCATGCCCTTGTTATACACACACATTTGCAGAATCTCTAGAGGGTTTCTTATTGCGTGTCCTTTTTACACACGCACACACACACACACACTCCCTCACTCTCACACTCATACCTTTGCAGAAACCCTAGAAGGCTTTTGTCTTCGTGTCCATTTTGCACACACACACACACACACACACAGAGAGAGAGAGAGAGAGAGAGAGAGAGAGAGAGAGAGAGAGAGAGAGACCCTTGCAGTATCTCTTGAGGGCATCTTACGTCATGTCCTTGTTACA